>NW_028317823.1:2397500-2500000 GCF_062004578.1 Staurois parvus | reverse complement strand
TCATCCATCCATCCACTGAAGTATCAATTTTATCTATCTATCTATCTATTCAGCTCTTCACTGGATCTTCATCCATTCGTCCATGTATGTAACTATCCATCCATTGATCCATCCATCCATGTATCTATCCAAGTATAATTCCATCTATATATCCATCCATCCATTGATCAATCAATCCATGTATCCAAGTATCAGTCATTATCTATCTATCCTATCTATCTAGCTATCCTATCTATCTATCTATCTATCTATCTATCTATCTATCTATCTATCTATCTATCTATCTATCTATCTATCTATCTCTATCATTCATCTGTCCATTCATCCACTGAAGTATAAATCCATCTACCGATTCAACTCTACACTGTCAGTCAGCGTTCTTCACTCTGCCCCTCCAGTGCTCACTGGAGGTCCACACTGGTGAGAGGACAGACACAGCTGGTTTCTGCTCTCAGACTGAGAGCTGGAGCTAGCTGTCAATCAGGCATCTGGGTGAATCCTGACAATATGACGTCCTCTGACAGGAGACTTTAGCCCAATGTCGGTTGTTTCTGGGTCACAAGAGAACAAAAGTGCACTTCTGTGACCCAGAAGAGAAGTATGGCCAAGAAACTTTGGCTATATTTCTCTTTTAACGTGAAACTTCGGCTTTAAACAAAAATCACACTATGCTGTCCCATATGGGTATAGCAACATAGTATCATAAACCTACTTACCTGCCAGGGCTCCCTTTCTGTTTAAATGATGAAGTCCAGAACCACACTAAAAGGAAGCCTTCCTATGATTCCCTGCAGCCTGTGATGGCTCTGTCCCAAGTTATTGTAGGGATGGTGCAGCCGTTGGAACCTTCGTCCCCCAAGTGCCATGGGTGGGAGAGCTTTCCCCGTTCTTTTGGAAAGCACCTGTGCAGTGTGTGCTCTCTCCTGTCACCTATGATGAGCTCACCAGCAGCAACAGGAGAGAGTACACACTTGTCATGTGCTTTTGACACTTAAGACGGCCACAGATGGTTCGACCCTCGGCCGGTTCAGCAGGGACCAGCCGAGAGTGGAACCATCTATGGGCAGGCTGATTGTGCCCAATTCAATTGTTGTATGACGATTCAGTGATTTGATTGTTGTACAACTTGGGTACAAGGAGCCTGTCGGATCTCTCATGAGAATATTGCCAGTGGCAATAACTTCCATTCGATTTACACTTGATCTGTAATGGATTCGATAACACTGAGTCAACCAGCCAGGGTAGAAAATTATTGATCGTGTTGCATCAGTCGGAACTGAGATGTTTTGGTCCTGAATTTGATCGCATTTAGATTGATCAGATTATTATTATTATTACTATACAGGATTTATATAGTGCCAGCAGTTTGCTCAGCGCTTTACAATATAATGGGAGACAATACAGCAACAATACAGTTCAATACAAGAGGGATAGGTAGGAGGGTCCTGATCCTTGGAGCTTGCAATCTAAGAGATTATGAGATTGCACGGTTAAAACAGAAATATTATTAATTATTTATAATTATACCTTCCAACTATCAAAATTCACTTCCTTGTGTGTGGCATATTGGTCAAATGGGATGCCGATTAAAGATCAATTGATCAATTATTCCTATTGGGAGAGATCAATCAGAAGAGAAATCGGTCACTTATTGAAGCGGGTATGGCCTACTTTGCAGAGATTTTCCTATCTTGGCTATGGGACAGGATATGAAGTGAAATCCCCTCAATGGAATACAAATGGCACAAACATATGCAGGATTATAACCCTCCCCTGCTCTATGCAATGCAGGCAGATTATGGCTGGTAGGAGGGTCCAGCAGGATGCTGTATAACCGTGCAAAATTTAAGGAGAGGCTGGCGTTCACCTATAAGCTCTGCGTATATTAGTAATTGCCTTTTTAGATAATATAATACTTGTTTTACCCTTTTTTTCTACCCTTTGCTAAATCTCAGTGCTGCTGATCTCCTGCTGCCTCTTTGCTGCAGCTTCAAGCCTGCATGCAGTCCAGTGATGGCTGCATGGCATTTTGCAGGAGGGTTTCCTGATGGTGACTACAGTGTGACATCCCTGCCAGGGGCGGACTGACAACTCATGGGGCCCCGGGCAATAGGGGATCATGGGGCCCCTGTGTACTTGCCCAAACTCAAAAAAGCCTATGGAAAAGGTACCGGGGCATCTCATGGGGCCCCCTACTGACCCCAGGCCCACGGGCAGTGCCCGAGTTTCCAAATGGTCAGTCCGCCCCTGATCCCTGCCCATTGTGTGGTGAAACGACCACTTATAGTCTTCATCTAAAGCACCTATAATAGATTGTCAATTGGAAGACAGGTACAGAGCGTTGTCACCTTATAACAGGAAGTGCTGCACAAGGTCCTTCATGGTGGGTGTACCAGGAATTATTTTAATGAAAATTACACATTTAAAATTATTGAAATTAACTTTTCAAAGAAGAACTCTGGGATAAGCGAATATTGTCCAAATGCATGAGTCATGCCTGTTCTTCCTTGAATCTTGGTGTTCTTTGTGTATTTTTTCCAGATCTGTGCAGTAATCCAGTTTAAGACTTTACACTTCCTGTAATAAAGACCGGTCACTGTTGCTCTCTCTCCTTGTGCAGGGTGAGCGGTCTTGTCTCCGCCCCTTCTGTAGTTTTCGGCTGACAACCTGTAGGGGGTGGTGTCTGTTGGGTCCCTCCCACAGCTCTGCTCTTTGCACAGGCTATGTGCCACAAAGTGATGATGTCACTGCTACTTTCATAAGGTAATAACTGGTTTTGCAAAGGCATTTGGTGCACAGAAAATGATTTTTATCTCTTGTGACTATTGAAGAATATATTTAAATTAACATATTTTCTCTGGGAGTTCAACTTTAAGCCTTGGTTCACACCGATGAGACTTCAGGAGCAACATGCGATTTACAAATGCCACCTGAAGTCACAGCTATTGTATTTCTATGGCACTGTCTTAAAGTGTTACTAAACCCAGGACCCTGCATCCACTACATCTGGTCTCCCACAGCACACAGAACATGGAAATACAATTATTTTAATAACTATAAACCGCTAAATACATATTCTTATCAGCAGTTAGAGCAGTCTTGCAACTTCTATCAGTGTCCAGGAGAGTACTGGTAAAGCTTGTAGGAGGAGCTTCGTTTCTGCTCTAGAAGGATGCAGAACCCCTGACCTCTGTTCGGACAGTGCTGATTGGCACTGTGCTGGTCACATGCACTCTCCGAAGAAAAAAAAAAACCTCTCTAGTAATACACACTAAACTGAGCACGTGCAGAGTGACAGAGAAGACGATATGACTTATCAGGAGATGAGAAAGAGACACTAGAAGAAGGGGAGGATCAGAGAAATCAGGACCAAACAGCCTTTTTACACAATGCAGAGGATTAACCCCTTAGGTTCCACAGTGAGTATAATCAGCATGCTTTACTGCATATACAGACTGATTTTATTTTGGTGGGGTTTGGTAACACTTTAATCGGTGCAATTTGAAGAAGCACAATTTAAAAAATAGTGTGTGCACTACTTTTTTCCGATTTCGTTGCGACTTGCATTGACTTCTGTTAAATGTAGTCGCGAGCTGCGGTGAAATCACATTGATCCACGGCTTTGAAATCAAACTACTTCAAGTGAAGTAGTGCGATTTCAAAGTTGCATTCAGTGTAAACCAGGGTTAAAAAACATTTACATGTGGGATCTTATATAAGATTTTCGTGATCGGATTTATATCTTCTTTAACACCCACCTCTGCAATGTTCGCATTGTCTTTCCTATGCCATTGTATTGGAATGCTAACCAATTAATTTCTGATACAGCGACGTCCCCTCCCATATATTTCACATTAATAATATTTTAGATTGGATCTTCCACTGGGTTTACAATAATATGGGGATTACATTACACTCTGTGAACAAGCTATTAGACACATCCACTGGGACATCTTTAATTGGAAGGATGTTTGTGCTCATTCACCCGCTCTGTGACTTGCATATGCTTGTGCCAGGTGTGAGCTGTCAGCGTCATTGTCACATTTCTATAGGGCTCCATACGCCCACTGCCGACATATCCGGATCTATGTTTTCTTATCACATCCCATTAATTTCTGCCTCACCCGTTCTGTAAATCAAGTGGCTGTTTTTCCTTCACTACAACTCCCAACATGCACTGCTTTTTCCAGGCACCACATTATGTTTTCAAGCATACTCCTGCTATATTTAATGCATTTAAAATGTATTTCCATTTTTGCAGTCAAAATTGAGAAAATCCCACTAGATGTTTGTTGTGTGTTCCCATTCACACAGCATGCCTGAAACAAATTCTTACCTTTTTAGATGTTTCTCAGGGCAAGGTGTCATGGCTGACTGCCATTTTTGAACAATGTTAAAATGAGTCTGTCCCAAGTCTGTCCTCTTTAACATATAATGCAGGAAGCCCAGCCTCTAAACCTCTAACCCTTTGTTGAGCAGACAACGTTCAAATCGATTTACAATTTAGAATGAATATCTGCTTGACAAGGTTTATTATGGCAAACACAACTGTTCAGCCTCCTCATAAACAAAGAGAACTTTGTAGTATTTTTCCTTGCTGGAAGGTCCAGAATAGAACATCTAAAAAAGTAAGCTGCAATTTTTATATAATTATTTTAAAGTTGTTATGTGAATGGGGACATGTAACTACAAATTGGAAATACACTTTAAGCCATGATACAGAGTCCATGTACATGGCTGTTATCAGCTTGACCAATCCCCTTGGTTTAGAGATAGGGTCGCCACTGTTTGTTCTAGAAAAATAAGAAACCCGGATAGAGAGGGTGAATTAAGGGGCAGAGTCAGGGGCGGACTGACAACTCATGAGGCCCCCGGGCAATAGGGGATCATGGGGCCCCTGTGTCCTTGCCCAAACTCAAAAAAGCCTATGAAAAAGGTACCAGAGGCATCCCATGGGGCCTCCTACTGACCCCGGCCCTCGGGCAGTGCCTGAGTTTCCAAATGGTCAGTCCGCCCCTGGATGGAGTATAGGGCAGGGTTGCTCAAACCTTTGATGTGTGCATGAGGGCTAAGTGATTTGGTAACTGGTTGCGAGTCACAATGAAATGAAAAGGTTCAGGATTTTACATTTTTTATTTTGAATAGCATAATGAACATTTTTCTCCTGCGGCTTGTGAATGCCAGTGGGAGGGAGAGGAGGAGAAGCTGGCTGCAGGGGGAAAATGGAGAGGATTGGTTCCTGTATATGCCGCCCCTCCTGTCCAAGTGTAAAAGAGAATATGACGGGGAGGTCTCACGGGCCCCCTGGAGCATGGGGCAGGGTCACCATTGTGACCCCTGATGCTACACCAGTGGCTGAGGATGTTTGGTAAAAACACGTCTCAACTATAAGGTTTTACTGCCCCCCAAGCTGCAAATGTAAATTAGCCCTTCCTGTCCGAAGCCCCCTTTAAGGTGGTTTATCCAAACCGTAGTGCACCTGTAGCTTTCCTGCTGGTTAGCTGCTCTTTGCCATACGCTTCTAATATACCTTATGGGTGTGATGCACTTTCTGAGAACGAACCAAAACTCATGCATTCAGTTTGAGGTCAAGGGCCACATCAGAGGGCTCTGAGGGCCACAGGTTGAGCACACCTGATATAGGGCAACTGAACTGTATTGAATAGGCTGAAGGACACTGATATCAGCACTGAATGATAACATTACCCTCTTCTTGGTAGCCCAAAACAATGAAAATAGCATCACTGAAATGCCCCCCAAACCTGTATCAGTCAGATCAGCATGAGGATAGACTGGTGTATAACAGACAGGACCAACTTGTCAGGCTCCAATAGACTTCAACAAAATGTCGACCACCTGCACATAGACACTGACTCCCTGTTGCATAAGTGTGAATGGAATGGGTAAAAGATGGCTTCAGCTTCTATTCTCCACCTGCAGAGAGTTCCTCCGATGTGTTTCGCCCTTTTCAGGGCTGTAGAGGCCAGGAGAGACCAAACTTACAGGTGGAGAACAGGATCTGAAGCAATTTTTACCCATTAAATGGACATTCATGCAACAGGAAGTCTGTGTGCAGATGGCAGCTATTTTGTTGAACCCTCTTCTTGGTGCCAAAGGCACAGTCCCCCTTTATATCAGAGCCTCCCTTTAAATTCAAGCCCTTTTTCAAATTAGAGTCCTCCCTTTATATTAAGGTACCCCTTGACATCAGAGTTCACCTTTCACATTAGAATTCCCTGTTCACATCAGAAGGTCCCTTCAAGAAGTGTCACTTTTTTCAGCTGTTTTGGTTCCCTTCTTCATGTGGGGCCACTCGTCAGAGGGTGGAAGGTAGATCAGGTCTGAACGGAGGCAGACTCCAGATACAGAGGTCCTTCCATCCTCTCCTGAATGTTGGGAGGCTGCCCTGGATACCTCCCACTCTGGATCAGCATCATGTGTTTCCATGGTGTGGATGGCGGTCATGCATCCTGGATCCATGGAAAGGCCCGATGCTGTGTGATGCCATTTGCACATAAATATGGAGCGCACCAGATCCAGTATTGAATCAATATGGGACTTACCATTTTACTTAGGAAACCTATTCTTATATGGGATAGGTGACAACCCTATTTAGAGTCCTCTCTGCTATGTCATGGATGCCCCTTCTGCTTCTAGGATTTTTTATAATTTCCAGTGTGTTCAACAGAACAACCCAATGCCCGCTTCTCATAAGATACACCAAATCCTAAGGCCCCATTCAAATTATACGTTATCACACCTGTACTGACACAATGCATTACAATCTATTAAAGAGTGGGTGACATTGCACCTTAATACACGAAAATTGCCATTTGTGCTGTGGTGCTGTGCATTGTGTGTTGGCCTCTACTGTATAGAGCATTGAGGTATTGTTCTCAGTGAAAGGCAGCACAGCACACAATGAAACGGGGCCTCAACTGCCCTCAAAGGGCCACACAGTATTCACTATACAGTATGTATTGGTATAGAAGAATTTCAGACTTCAGACATACTAGAGGAGATGGTCAGAGACTGCAGACATGCAACACGTGTGGTTGGAGACTGGAGACATGCTGTAAGAGACAGTAAGAGACTGGGAACATATCACAGGAGACTGCTAGAAATCAATGCCATTACTGCCCCTTTATAAATGAATGCTTTCACTGCAGACTGCTGAAGTCCAAGGGCTGAACAGCAATGGAGCTTGGAGTTCTCCTTTAACTGCAATTTTCTCATTTCACAGTACCCATTTGCTACATCCATAAACATATTTATGAGTGATAAATTGCACTCATTTGTTGATTGCATTTTAATTGTAGACATCTTCATAATTTGGCAGAGAACGGATTACTCAGTCATGAGACAGAAACAACCAGAATATTAATTTTCCAAACTTGCCATTTCTGTGAAAAAATATTCACTGCTAATAGAACTTCCAGACCTGTAATGACTAGATCAGCCTTTCTCTACCAGGGCTTTGTGAAACTATAGGGTTCCTGTAGAGCAGAGGTCTCCAAACTGTGGCCTGAGGGCCGAATGTAGTCCTTTGCTCGGCTTTATCAGGTCCTTGGGGGACTATTCCTCCCAATGATATGAGGCACTATTCCTCCCACTGACCCCAACAACAGGACACTATTTCTTCCACTGATACTAATGATGGGGTACTATTCCTCCCATTAATACCAACGATGGGGCACTACTCTTCCTTACTCTTTACTGATCAGCAACCCTGAGGCCACATTTATTTTCACTGATGCTGGGCCCGGGACATTTTCTACCCCCACTGGTCACAATCCAGCCCTCCTAAAGTCTGAAGGGCAGAAAGCCGGCACATTGTTTGAAACGTTTGAAGAATCCTGCTCTAGAGGTTCCTAGGGGAACTGAATTTATTCTCTCTTGAGCAGAGGAGATTAAGGGGGGATATGATCAACATGTATAAATACATCAGTGATTCATATAGTGAACTCGGTGTAGAGCTATTCACCCTGAGGTCATCACAGAGGACAAGGGGGCACTCTTTACATCTGGAGGAAAAGAAACAGTTAAACACAGCAGTTGAACTAAAGCAGGAGAAAGACACAACAACAGCAAGAAACCCTACTGCATGCTGGACAGACTGCAAGCAAACACCCTGGGAAACATCTCTTACATGCCTGAGTCCCACTCTGTGTACCTTTATATAATACACTCCTCTTCATACTACTATCCTCTGTTCCCAAGATCTCACTTCTTTACCCCTCTGCTCCACCCCAAAACTTGCACATCTCCCCCTCATTGCTTTCATCTCCCTACTACTGCCCTCATCACCCCCAAAATGCCTCTTCTACTCCTCATTTTCCTCTCCTCCATTCCCAAAATCCATTCACTATATCCCTCTGCTCCTCCTAAACATTTGTATATTGTGTCCTCACTGCTTCCTTCACCCCTCTATGGCACCCACCACCTCCTCCTATTATTCCACTCTCCCACTGACCCGAACACCTCCACTAGGAGTTTCTCACGCTCCTGCACATCCCGCTCCCATGCCACCTTTCTCACCCTTCTCCTCCTCCTAGCCGCGGGAGACATCTCCCCAAATCCTGGCCCTCCACCACCTCCCTCACCCGCACAACACCCTCCCGCCTCCATGTCCTACCGCAACCTAGTATCTGTCCCCCTGCTCCCTAAAATCTCCCCCCCGTTTTCATGTGCACTCCTGAACGCCCGATCGGTGTGCAACAAGCTTACCGCCATCCACGACCTCTTTGTTTCCCGCTCCCTCAACCTCCTGGCGATCACGGAAACCTGGATCCAGCCCACTGACTCTACCTCCCCTGCTGCACTCTCCTATGGAGGTCTCACCTGGACCCACTCACCCAGACCTAACGGTCGTAAAGGTGGTGGGGTTGGTCTGCTCCTGTCACCGCAGAGCACCTTCCGAGTCCTCCCAAACCCCCCCTCCCTATCCTTCTCCTCCTTCGAGGCCCACTGCGTCCGACTATTCTCCCCAACCCCCCTGAAGATTGCTGTGATATACCGGCCTCCTGGATCCATACCCCGCTTCCTGGAAGACTTCTCCTCCTGGCTACCCTTCTTCCTCTCCTCTGAGCTACCCACCATCATTCTTGGGGATTTCAACATCCCTGTCAACCTTGACAACCCGGACACAGCCCATCTCCTCCACTTAACCTCCTCCTTTGCACTTGCACAGTGCATACAATCCACCACCCACTCCGACGGTAATATCCTTGATCTTGTCTTCTCCAACCGCTGCGCTCCCCACAACCTCACTAACACCCCCTTCCCTCTCTCTGACCACAACCTGATCACCTTCTCTATCTCCTCGTCCTCCAACACCTACCCCTCCAAATGTCACACTACTACCAGCCGTAACCTCCGCAACCTTAACCCTGCCCCCCTCCACTCTGCAGCTGATCAACTCCACAACCACATCCTCCCCCTGTCCTGCCCCGACTTGGCTATGATTGCCTACAACAACGCGCTGTCAGCAGCCCTTGACTCACTAGCGCCTTTAACCACACGCAACATCAGACTCCGACCGCTCCAGCCCTGGCAGACTGATCACACCAAAACCCTCAAACGACGCAGTCGTGCCCTGGAGCGACTATGGCGCAAAACAAAATCCCAACACGCTTTCACCTGCTACAAATCTGCCTTCCGCACCTACACCTCCTCCCTCCACGCAGCCAAACAAGCCTGCTTCCTGACCCTCATCAAGGCCCTCTCCTCCAATCCTCGCCGACTCTTCTCCACCTTCAACTCTCTACTCTCTCCACCCCCACCTCCACCCAGCACCTCACTCACCGCCCTTGAGATTGCCAATCACTTCAAAAACAAGATTGACACAATTCGCAAGGACATTGCCGCAACTCACACGCCCTCTCAACCCGTCCCCTCTCACACAGCTACCCCATCATCCCCCCTCCCCCTCGACATTACCCGCAGGGACTTCGTCGCTGCTCAAACTCCCTCCAACCCCCTTCCCCCTCACTTAGCTACCCCCTCTTCACCCCTCTCCCACGGCCTCACCACTGCTCTGACCTCCTCTCCCACCCCACCTTACATTCCTCATACTGAAGCTCCCCCAACACTCCGCACCTTTGACCTTACTACCATCGAGGAAGTCTCCAAGATCCTCTCTGATGCCCGCCTCACCACCTGCCCCCTCGACCCTATCCCCTCACAATTCCTACGACCTCCCTCCCCCTCCATCCTACGCTCCCTCACCCACATCTTTAATCTCTCCCTCTCCTCCGGCACTTTCCCCTCCCCACTGAAGCATGCACACATCACCCCCATACTTAAAAAGCCCTCCCTGGACCCCAATGACCCGAACAACCTCAGACCCATCTCCCTGCTCCCACTTACATCTAAACTCCTCGAGCGCCTCGTCTACACCCGCCTATGCTCTCACCTCAACGACAACAACCTCCTCGATCCCCTACAGTCTGGCTTCCGCCCCCTACACTCCACCGAAACCGCCTTACTCAAACTCTCCAACGACCTTCTAACCGCCAAAGCTAATGGCCACTATTCAGTGCTCCTACTCCTTGACCTCTCTGCGGCCTTCGACACAGTTGACCACCCCCTCCTCCTCAAAATACTACACTCCCTCGGCCTCAGAGATTCTGCTCTCTCCTGGCTCTCATCCTACCTGTCACAACGCTCTTTCAGCGTTACCTATAATGCTACCACCTCCCCCTCACTCCCCCTCTCTGTTGGGGTCCCTCAAGGCTCTGTCCTTGGGCCCCTTCTCTTCTCCATCTACACCTCCTCCCTTGGCCAACTCATACACTCTCACGGCTTCAACTACCACCTCTATGCCGACGACACACAAATCTATCTCTCAACCCCCCACCTCACCCCCTCGGTCTCTGCCCAAATCACACACCTACTGAGCGACATATCAGATTGGATGTCGCTCCACTTCCTTAAACTGAATCTCTCCAAAACCGAGCTCCTTGTCTTCCCCCCAGCCCGAACCCCACCCCCCATTGACTTCTACATCACATCCAACAACGCCAATATCAAACCCGCTCTGCAGGCCAGAGTACTTGGTGTCATTCTGGACTCCAACCTATCCTTCCAGCCCCAAGTCCAATCTTTAACAAACTCGTGCAGACTCCACCTCCGCAACATCGCCAAAATCCGCACGTTCCTAACCCCAGAAACCACTAAACAGCTCATCCACTCCCTCATCATATCACGACTCGACTACTGCAACTCCCTCCTCACTGGCCTGCCTCGCCGCTGGCTATCCCCGCTTCAGTCGATCCTGAATACGGCTGCCAGACTCATTCACCTTTCCAAACGCTCCGTTTCCGCCACCCCCCTCTGCCAATCCCTCCACTGGCTTCCGATTGCGCAACGGATCAAATTTAAAATCCTAACACTGACGTACAAAGCTGTCCACCATACTGCCCCGAACTACATCACTGACCTAATATCCAAGTACCACCCAGCACGCACACTCCGCTCCTCACAAGACCTCCTTCTCTCTAGCTCCCTGGTCTCCTCCTCCCATGCCCGCCTCCAGGACTTCTCCAGGGTGTCACCCATCCTCTGGAACTCCCTGCCCCAACCCATCAGATTATCACCTACTCTCCTCTCCTTTAGGCGCACCCTGAAAACCCATCTCTTCAGGGAAGCCTACCTCACCCCCTGCTAACTTGCTGACCTCCTCCACTCTTCCTACCACTCCATCCCCCACAGCTATCTCCTCCTGTACCACTATCCCATCCCTTCTAGATTGTAAGCTCGAAAGAGCAGGGCCCTCGATCCCCTCATGTTTTGCATTGTATTGGTATTGTTCTGTCACATGTTCTGTCCCCCTTTGTAATGTACAGCGCTGAGTGAACTATTGGCGCTTTATAAATACTGTATAATAATAATAATAATAATAATCTCCAAACACGGAAAGGTTTCTTCACAGTGAGAGCTGTGAAAATGTGGAATAGACTCCCTCAAGAGTTGGTTCTGGACAGCTCAGTGGATTGCTTCAAAAATGTCCTGGATTCTTTCTTGGATACACAGAATATAACTGGATATAACATTTATAGGTAAAGTTGATCCAGAGAATATCCGATTGCCTCTCGGAGGATCAGGAAGGAATTTTTTTCCCTGCAGGAGCAAATTGTTTGCTGGGTTTTTTTGCCTTCCTCTGGATCAACTGTGGGTATAGGATTATAACTTTTTTTTTAATGGTTGAACTGGATGGACTTTTGTCTTTTTTCAGCCAGACTAACTATGTAACTATGTAGCAATGAGATATTTCTGTTTCCCAGATAGGTAACCAGTGATGCTAATCATCTTTTTAACTATCTGTAAGGAGTTAATAAAGACCTGACATAAGTTCTATCCAAGGTTTTGCCTAAAGAAACACTCTTGATGGTGTGAAGTGCTCCTCCAACCTTCTGAATTAGTCTGGTGCAACGTATTTCCCTTTTATCTGTACATAGTGATACCTATTGATTGAGCTGTTTTCCTAGTCTTCCTAGACTTTCTTTCTATATTTCTGCATCTTATGTCAAACATTTTTTACTTTCCCTCACTTGCAGTCATTGTTCATGGCGGAAATAAATCAGAGCTATTTTATGTGGGGTGTCCTGCTGGTGATTCAGTGGCCTCCCTGCGGGTGACAATCCTCGCAACACTAATTACCAATAATGTGGATACATGTTAATTTATGAGGATGAGAGACGTTGGCGTTCAATAAACTGTAATATGTAGCGACTTTGATTATACGTCAGTTTTTAAGTCATTGCTAGACTGACCTATTCATGGGTCTTCAGAAGGTCTGTAGCTCAGGAAATATAGACACAAGTGATGATTTATTAAAGGAGTAGAGCCTGTTGAGTTTGCAAAGTGAATTTTACTTAGCTTAGTGATTGAGGGGATGATTTGGTATTTACTTTGGAAAGAATACCACATCATGCTCAAGGAAAGTATAAATTAAAAAAAAAAGGATTTCTCCTTGCACATACTTGGATGTTTGATGTCGGCACCGCTTCACCTGAAAGAGACTCAGCACAGCTTCACCTCTTTTACACTGTACCTTGATATAGAAAGAATAACATACCCATAGCCATAGGACCTTGAATGACTGACTGATTTGAAAGCCATTGCTAACCTTTTTCTGAAAAATTTAAAAAGCTTGGTCATCTCTGGTTTCAGTACTTTGAGACAATGACCTGAAGCAAGCATGTGGATTTGTAAAGTCAGAACTTAGTCTGCATAAAGATTTGGAGGCAGACACTCAGAATGCATTGAATCTACTGGATCAGCATGACAGCCAGAAGGAAGCAAGTAGGAGAGCCTCCATGTCCTCTCAGTGCTGTATATTTTTCCCCTTAATTAGGCTCCATTCACACAGGCACCTGTTTGTTCCGTCTCAGCTGGGGATCCTAGATTGATCTCCCGCTGAGCCATATCAGAAAGGGAATGGATGTGACATCTGTGTTCATCAGTTCCATGTACTTCATATGGGTGGCTGGATGTAAGTGGATGGAAAACATTCTATATCCGCCCACATCTGGTCATGTCAGTAAAAGCAGACATGAATGCAGACATTTCTGTTCAGTCCTACGAACAAGAATGGACTTAGATTTAGGCTGATGTGAACAGACACATGTCCTCTTACATCTGGCCAACAATAGGGGTACATTGCAGTTGTCTAATCTGGAGCCAAAAATAGAACCCTTGAACAGTGGTCTCCAAACTGTGGTCTGAAGGCCAGATGTGTCCCTTTGCTTGCCTTTATCTGGCCCTTGGGGCATTGTTCCTCCTACTGACACCAACTACAACAACCACTATTGTTTCCACTGAAACCAACAGTGGGGCACTATTCCTTCCATTAAAACCAATGATGGAGCATTACTCATTCACTGACACCAGTAATGGAAATTTTTTTTCCTTCCATTGATACCAATGAAAAGGGCACTTTTCCTTCCACTGACACCAACAATGGAGAATTATTCCTACCACTGAAACTAATAGGGTACTATTCCTTCCAAGGACACGAGTGATGGAGATTTATTCCTTCTAATGATACCAACGATGGAGCATTATTCCATCCACTAACACCAATGATGGTGCATTATTCCTTCAACTGACACCAATGATGGGGCACTATTCTTTCTACTGACACCAACAATGGAGAATTATTCCTACCACTGAAACTAATAATAGGGTACTATTCCTTCCAAGGACACGAGTGATGGAAATGTATTCCTTCCAATGACACCAACGATGGAGCATTATTCCTTCCACTAACACCAATGATGGGGTACTATTCTTTCCACTGACACCAACAATAATGCATTATTCCTACCACTGACACTAATAATAGGGTATGATTCCTTCCAAGGACACCAGTGATGGAGCTTTATTCATTCCAATGACACCAAAGATTATTATTCCTTCCACTGACACCAGTGATGGGGCATTATTCCTTTGACTAACCCCAATGATGGCGCACTATTCCTTCCACTGACACCAACAAAGGAGCATTATTCTTACCAAGTGACACTAATAATAGGGTACTATTCTTTCCAATGACACCATTGATGGAGTGTTCGGCAGCACAGTGGCCTAAATGGTTGGCACTTCCACCTGGCAGCACTAGGGTCGTTGGTTTGAATCCAAACCACGGCACCACCTGCCTGGAGCTTGCATGTTCTCCCTGTCCCTGCGTGGGTTTCCTCTCACACTCCTATATACTAGTAGGTTAATTGGATCCTTTGTAAATTGGCCCTATTATGTGTATGTATGAATGTGAGTTAGGGACCTTAAACTGTATGCTCTTTGAGGGTTAGGGACTAATGTGAATGTACAATATAACAATATATATATGTAAAGCACTCTGTAAATTGATGGCGCTATAGAAGTACTGCACCTATAAATAATGTTCTTTCCAATGACACCAACGATGGAGCATTATTCCCACCACTAACTTCAATGATTAGGCACTACTCCTTCCAATGGCACCAGTAATAGACATAATTCCTCCCACTGATATAAACGATTGAGCACTGTTCCTCCCGCTGACACCAACAATGGGGCACTATTCCTCCCACTAATATTGATGATGGGGCACTATTCCTGTTCCTACTGACAACAGGCACTATGTATTTTTCTACTCCCACAGGCCACCAAGACTAAGGCACCTTCTGCTGATGTAGGAGCATTTTCTTCTGCCACTGGCCAGAGTAAACTGGCCCTTTGTTTAGAAAGTTTGGGGACCTATGCTCTAGAAGTGCTCCAGTCGGTAAAAAAGTGATAGAGCCAATGCTAACTTGTCCAGGAAAAGTTGTGATTTGCTTGTAACTTCCTCTATTTCTAGATCTCCTGCTTGTTTTAAAGACCTATTCACACCAGAACACAGTATGCACATTTTTGTGTGTAGCACCCTCCTAGGTAGCTAGGTGGAGCCAAGGTAATTCTTTTTAGTAGGAGGCTGAATAACAGCCGGGAGAAGTAGTCAGAGGGGTCAAATTCGGGTCAAGGCTGAGAGGCTCTGCAGACCAGTTCCCTGATACCTCCCCCTGTTCTACAATCCTGGAGAAGATTCTAGAAGCATTGGGCAGGGGTGAGGAGGGGCTGGTCTGCACTCTCAGGGGATCCTGACCAATCCCCAAGCAGGAAGCTTGGCATGGGGTCAGGACAGCCCTTAGGACTGATTGAGTCTGCTCAGTAGCAGGAGAGTTCAGCTGGAAGATGGATTGAGCAGGATGGTGTGTGGAGCCTGGGATGGGATCCAGGAGAGGGGCCTGCAGGAGGAGTAGCTGGAAGGGAGGATCTTGCAGCCTCACCGTCCCCTGAGAGAGGACAGCTTGGAAAGCAGGGAAGGAGCCAGCCCAGCATCAGGCCTGAAGGCAGCCACCAACCCACAAGCTTGCAGGAGAGATTGAGTGAGTAACCCCACAACCCCTGAGCCGGATAAGGGGAAAGGGCATTTGGGTGGGAAACCTGACTAGCCCCCATCTGGGGCTGCCGATCTTAAGGAGGCAGATTCTGGGTTCACTTGCCCAGGGATTCCCTCAGTCGGGTGAAGATGAGATTCCATCTGGGGTCTGAGGTGGTACACCAGGAGAGGCTGAAAAGCTCTCCAAGATGAGAAAACCATTCTCAGCACTTCCAGGCAGTTGTCCTCAGTTTACCAGTTCCTTGGGCATCCCTTGTATCTCTCATCCCCATTCAAGTTTCTATCTCCTAATAAAATCCCCAAAAAAACAAGTTCAAGGACTGTTTACTGTCTCTTCAGTGCAATTCTGGAAGCAAATGTGTGTTGCCTGGCTGTGCAGGACTATAGGGGGACCCAAATCTCTAGTGACTTCTAAGGGGTTAGTGCTACATGTGCATTGAAGCACATTGTGCCATGAATAGGCTGTAATGCACCTCAGAACATAAAACATTTGCTGCATATCTTACGAAGCACATTGCGCTCTGTTTTGTGGTGTGCTATAATGCAGCTGAGTGCTGGAGATGCATTGGGCTTCAATTCAAAATGGCGCAGCAGCACAGTAATGCGTTCATGGTGTGGTACTGTGCATTGCAGCAACAAGTGCATTGTAACCATACATTGCCATTACCCAGTGATGCCTTTTGCATTAATTATAACCTCCACTAATGTATCTCTTTCACCATATATCACATTTATATTGACTGAGCTTAAAACAGGTGTACATTAATAAAAATATATACATATCCTAGATTGTAAGCTCGAAAGAGCAGGGCACTCGAACCCCTCGTGTATTGTTTTGTTACTGTATTGCCTCATGTTCTGTCCTCCACTATATTGTAAAAACCTTTTGGCGCTATAAAAATACTGTATAATTATATATATATTATTATTATTATTATTATTATACAGTATTTATAAAGCGCCAATAGTTCGCTCAGTGCTGTACATTACAAAGGGGGACAGAACATGTGACAGAACAATACCAATACAATGCAAAACATGAGGGGATTGTATATATATATATATATATATATATATATATTTATTTATTTTTTTAAATTATTATTTTTTTTTTTTAATTTTAAATATTGAAATTCCAAAAGTTGTTATCGCAGAAGGGGGGAAGGGGAATGCAGTCTCCAGAACTAAGAGAAGACCTTGGTCTAAACACAACTGCGTGCTCTCTCTCTCTGTAGAAAGATTGATGACCATGAACTCGCCTGCACACCCACAACAGCTGCATCTACAGCCGCTCCTGCTGGGTTTTCTTTAAAGCCATTGCCCCTTGTTTCCTTTAACTTGTAATAATATTCAACAGGTGCGACCGTCTGGCTAGATTCCTGTCTGTTTTTGTACTACCTTCTATCTTTATCATATTGTTCTTGATATTGTCCGCTTTTCATTTCCTATGTGTTTATGGGGTGACTGGGACCTGTAAATGGACATATATAGTGGGGCTTATTTAGAGTGAAATTTCCATTTGCTGTGCTGGCTTCCTATGTCTCTCAGGGACCCCAGTAGTGAAGAATCTCAGCCGGTATTCACAGCCCACATTTGATGCACTATAAATGAGGATTTTCACCTTAAAGTATATGTAAAAAAAACATATTTATTACATCTCATCAATGCATTCACTTTTTGCTGGGTCTATCCCCTTACACACTGCAGATACAGAAAGAGAACTGTTGTGCCAGAAATAAAGTTTGCTTCTAACTTCCTGTTTGAGCTGACAACATCTTTTTTTAAGCTCTGAATTTCTAAGCACATGGTGTCAGCCCTGCCTACTTCATTGTCTCTTGTTTCCATAAGTTTACAAGGTTTCTGGCAGGATCAACAGGTATTTTTGCACTTATTGAACAGATATAACAGAATGCTTTTGATGGTATATTTATTATTAGAGCGTCAACTTTGTTTTTAGCAATACAACACTCTTGACCAGTTTAGCACTAGAAAATACATAACAATTTCCAAAAATATACAACAACAGTTGCATTTTAAACCAATTTTCAGCTGCAGCCTCTGGACCCCTATGCACTGCTCCCCCAAACCTTTAGTAGTAGATTGTGCATTCAGAACCTCATGCAGAGTCTCCTGATCCCTCCTTGGGAGCAGGGCCGGTGCTTCCATTAGGCAAACTAGGTGGCCGCCTAGGGAGCACTGCCACCTAGGGACACCTGGGCACAGCACAGGCCGGCACTCTCTGTGTGGGATGCTGCCACGTCATGAATGATCCTTCAGCTGAGAGGAGGGGCGGCAGAGGGGAAGAAGAAAGGACAGAGGAAGATGCCGGGTGTATGGGGTCAGTATAGCAGCTGAGCTGCCAGTCCTACCAGTGTTCCTCTCAGACTCAGTCCCTTACTACAAGCTGGCTGGTGGCTGCTGATCACTGTGGGGTTCCAGCCCTTCTCTTCCCATTCATCAGCAGAGGCGGAGCTGTGCCTGCGGAGGAAGGTAATGTCTGACTTTGATGTCTCATGTCTGTGTGAGTGTGACTCGGCCTGCCAGACAACCATCACATGTGCAGTGTGCCGTTGAGTGATGATATCCACATCCTGCTCTTCTAGTGCCTGCTGGGCCTGCTGATCTGTGCCAGTGTTGGTGGTGGTGTGTTGTGTTGGATCTGTCACTGTGTGGGATCGCTCAGTTCAGGTGCCCGCTGTCACAGGGTTTTATCTCCCCCCATTGCCTGGGGAATTCCAGGCTGGGATCTGTCAGAGTGTGGATCCATCATCCACCACTCACTGCAACTGTCACCCTGCCACTGCCAGCCACAGATATAGTCCATCCGTGACACAGATTTTGTCTTTAATATTGGTGCTGGTGGCATCTTATGGCACTTATTTTTGCAAATTAAAAAAATTGAATGTTTTGTTGATTTAATATTTTCTGCTGTTTTAAATTTAATTTATTTATTTTGAGAGAAGGGGGGCACAAGTAGCTGGTCTTGCCTAGGGTGCAAAATAGTCTAGCACCGGCCCAGCTTGGGAGTTCTCCTGAGATAGCACCATCATGCATACATGCCCCATCATTGACAAAAATCCTCTTGCCAAAAGCACAAGCAACGTCTGCACATTCGGATGTAATGCTCTCTTGTGAGCTTGCATGAAAGGGAGGCTACATTGCCCTGCAGGGTCCTATGGATTCACCCTTTCCAGTACACTAAGATTGGAAGAAAGGTAACCTTTGAATGAAGAACATGAAGCAGACAATGCTGAGGTCAGCAGCACTGTTTAGTATTTACATTTTAGGATTTAAAAACAGAACATTTTTAGGATTTCCTTTTTTGGTTGAACTAGATCAGTGGTTCTCAACCTGTGGGTCGCGACCCCTTTGGGGGTCGAACGACCTTTTCACAGGGGTCACCTAAGACCATCGGAAAACACATATTTCCGATGTGTTAAGAGCAGCTACTGTGTAGAAAGCAGCTGCTGTGTTGAAAGCAGCTACTCTGTTAAAAGCAGCTACTATGTTGAAAGCAGCAGTATTGGAGGTAAAAACGACACTTCATGAATTATAATTACTGGGTAAATAATTTTATGGTTGGGGGTCACCACAACATAAAGAACTGTGTTAAAGGCTCGCGGCGATAGGAAGGTTGAGAACCACTGAACTAGATGGACTTGTGTCTTTTTTTCAGCCAGACTAGCTACAGTATGTATGTAACAAGGGCTTTTTTTCAGAAAATAGGTGCAGGAACTGCCCCCCTTTTAGTCCACCCCCTATCCACCCCTGAGCACCATCCCTTGTTTCCACCCCCTACCCACCTACAAATACAACCCCTTTTAAGTAGTTTGTTTGCAATTTGTTGAGGATAACAAGAAAAACAGTCAAATAGATCTCTTGCAGCCGGCAACAATAACCCCCCCCCAGCAACAACTGGCCCTTCAGCAACAAAAGATCCTCCCACAACAATAGACCCCCCAGCATCAATGGACCTCCCACAACACAATACCACCCCAGCCAAATATAGATCCACCCCAGAAAAGACAGACCCCCAGCGGCACAACAGATCTCCCAGCAGCTAGAATCAATAAACCCTCCAGTAGCCAGAATCAATAGATCTCTCCCTCAACAGTAGATCCCTCCTGGCAACAATTGACCCCCCCCAGAAACAATAGTACTCCCCAGAAACAATAAATCCCAAACAAAAATAGAGTTCCCCTCCAGCAACAATAGATCCCCCAGCAGCCAGCATCAATAGACTGTCCAGGACATGCCAGCACCCCTTGTCATTACACACATTTAGTGCTGGAGATGCCGGAATTGTGTTCCCCCACGTTCCTGCTGAAAAAAAGCCCTGTATGTAACAATTTAAGACCAAAAAGAAGCAAATTAGAGTGTAAACCTTCATTTGCATTTGCATTTGCTGGCATTCACACTCTGCACAGCTAAATTTTATAACCTTTGGACAGGGACGAGGTCAAATATAGGCATGGAATGTGCTCACATTCCACTTTTGTTTTCTTAAAGGACAAGTTCAGTATAAAAAAAACAAAAAAAAACAAAAGCCTTGAGCCCCTTACCTAGGTGCTAATTTACCAGCTGCGTTTACAGCCTTGAGCCTGAAAATCTTCTTCATTGCTGCCCGTGCCTGTACGATAATTCCCCATAGATTTAAATAGGGCCGTATTCCAACACTAAAAGTGGAGAGTTCTCGGTTAGATTAGGCTAGAGAGGGTTTGCACTTTTCTTCTTTTTTTTCTTGATAGAGAACATTTCCTTTAAAACTAAAATCAAGACAAAAATACACAATTGAAATATACAGTATACAACATTTATACCAGTTGATATGTAATCCAAGCCAGTTTTGTGATCCACCCCTGGTAAACGATACAGCCAGATCCTTGATTTTCTTTTTCAAGGAAGGGAAGGGGAAGTAGATCCTTTGACAGCTTTCAGAGCACCCCTGCAGGGGCTTGCCCCTAACTATTGGTGATGGATGCCTGTGATGGATAGCCTGACTTACCAACAGTAAGTGTGATAGATGATGGGACTAGGCTCAGGGTTCAGTGCATACTATAGGTGCATCAGAAGCCATTCTTTCTCTTTAGGATTCCAGTGGTGAGATATCCACATTATAATTCCCAGTGCTGCCCAATACAATGGCTGTAAAAAGCCAAACAATGGTCCATCCCTAATAGAAAATAACACTTCTAGCATGGCCTTGTGGGCAAAATACATAGTTCAAAGTCTCTAGGTGTTTTGTCCTTGACAGGTTCCAGAGCACCCCCACTTGGTCATGCCCCCTCACTATTTGCTCATTGCTATAACGGATGACTCCACTCACCAATAGTAAATGTGGTAAAATACGGGTCTAAGCTTAGGGTTCTTTGAACGCCAATGGGACTTTAGAAGCCATTCTGTCTCTCTGGGATTCCAGTGGCAAGATATCCACATTATAATTCCCAGTGCTGCCCAGTACAATGGCCATGAAAAGTCAAACAATGGTCCATCCCCAAATGAAAGTGACACCTCCATCATGTTTTGTGCAAAATTCACAGTTCAAAGTCTCTAGTTGCCCTTGACTGCTTACAGAGCAACCCTCCTTGAGCATGCCCCCTCACTATTGACTTAGTGCTGTAATGGATGACCCCACTCACTTACAGTAAGTGTGGCAGAATGTGGGCCTCAATTCAGGGTTCTTTGCACACCATTAGGGCATTAGAAGCTATTCTCTCTTCTAATATTCCAGTGAATAGTTATCCATTTGAATTTTTTTCTCTGCCGTATGGAATGTCCTTAAAAAGCTAAACAATGGTCCATCTCTAGAAAGCGACACCTTTATTATAGTCTTGTATGAAGACTCGCAGTTCAATCTTTTGGTACTCATTCACAAATGATATGTCTCTTTGAGTTGCGGTTTACCTTTATATTTGTGCTTAAAACACCTGCCTATATAAAACCTTGCTATACCGTAGGCACGTAATCCCCCTTTAGTGGAAGAAGGCGGACCTAAGCTTAGGGTTCTTTGTACATCGTTGGGGCATTAGAAGCCATTCTGTTTCTCTGGTAAGGAGATATCCACATTATAATTTCTTCTGCCTATTTGGAATGTCCATAAAGAGCCAAATGATGGCCCATCTTCAAAAGAAGGGGACATCTCTATCATAGCCTTGTAGAAAGACTTGCACTTCAATGTCACTTGGTGCCAATTCACAAGTGAAATAACTCTTTGAATTGAGGTTTACCTTTAAATTTGAACTTAGAACACCTGCTTATATTAAACCAGCTATACCGTAGGCATGTAATCCACTTTTTAGGAGGTAGAGTTTAACATTGGGCTCCTGCAACACCATCATGACTGGAAACTTCAGCTCATAATATAAGTAATAAACACGGGAATTAGCAACTCGACAAGAATTAGGTGATGTAAGGAATATGTAACATCCAACAGCAACACTCCTGCTCAGCACTATATTTTTTATTGGCCTTCTGAGACACTCTACGTTTTGTCACACTGTGTGTGGCCTCCTTGCGAATCTTGCCATCAACGAGTCAATGTTGTGTGCGTACTCTGGGGCCTCTGGGAGCTCTCTTGTCACCAGTGAATAGAGAGGAGCTGAATGCTACGTCATTCCCAAGAGGTATCGCAGAGCATGAAATATCATATTACAAGAACACTCAGAGATACTGCACAGCTGAGGAGTTTTCTACATGGTACTTGTTCTCTAGGGGGTTCCCACAATTTTTTTTTGATTGGGTAGCTGCTGAGCTGGATATAGGTTTCTAATCCTATACACATTAAAATTGGATTGTAAGATTTTCCACTTTGAATGTTTTCAACTTAAGTTACTATTAAACCCTTGTAAAAAAATGTATTATTGCTAAAAATTTCATTACTGTTTAAATAGTCCTTTTTTAAGAGATAAGTTCACCTCTTCATCAAAAATGAAAAGATGAACTAACTCACAACACTCACCCCACTTCCCTGGTCCCTGTTGCTCTAAATGTCATCTCCTGCTGCCCAGGCCAACCAGTGTAACGGGCCATACGGACTGGACCAAACTGTGTAGTATCTTGTTGGCCACCGTTGTTAGTGGTCATTGGTCAGCAAGGCCACTTGACCACGCTGACCAGTGAGAATCTCTTCTGAGCCTTCTTTCTTCTGAGGTGCTGTCCTGGAAGGAAGAAAGGAGATATTGTCATTGGTCAGCACTCTTTCGTGGGCGCACTAATAACAGCTATCTGTTGCTACATGGACTCTGGGCTGACCCATTGCACAAGCTGTTTTGGGCAGCAGGAGAGGGAATTGCTGATTGAAATGGGGCCTGGGGGAAAGGGGAGTGTGTTGTGAGTTAGTTCACCTTTTCAGTTTTAAGAGATGAACTGTTCCTTTAAAGGTAAAATGTACAGCAGCGGAGAAGTACACAGAACTGAAGTCAGTTTCTCATTTTAGTCTGTTTTAAAATTTTGTTTGAATTGAAAATAAGTGAAAACTCAAAGATGAAGACAGACAACACTCAGCATGGGGTAAGCTACAAACTCTGAGGTCTCTCTGCTGGAGATGGGGTATGAGAGCCTGGGAGGGTTTTCATAAAATCTGATCTATCTCAAGTCCCGTGGAGGTGTGGAAACTCCAACATGTGTATTTGTGTATGTTGTTAATGCTTTGTTTACGTGCGGCAGCTCATGCTTAACCCTACAGAAGTTTGCCTTCCCGTCTCCCCATCATGTCGATTGCTTCCATGTGTTCCCTTATCACTCGCACACCACTGAGGTATGATAAGAGGATGATTTACTGGAGAAATATGTGAAAGAGCAAATTGTCCACAAGGCAGAGATGAATCAGACCTTCTTGGCTGCTGCAGTTTGTAAATTAGGCCATAAACATAAAGCTGGCTGAAGACCTGAGATAGACATCTCCCAATGCAGCCATTTTCAGTTGGATCAGGTGACTATTGCATGCAAGTGGACAGCCCTATCTGGAGAAGGAATGCGCAGTCCAAGTTAGCATTGTAAAAGTGGTCCTAAACTCTTTAAAACTAGTGATTGTTTTGGCTTACCTGAGCACAGTCCCTAGAAAACCAAAACACATAGAATCACAAGGAATAATCTATATTTTGGCCATAATATGTATGCTCACCCATACCAATGGTCCTCATGTCAGGTGAGTCCTTGGACCCAGTCACACCATCCAGGTCGGTTGTGGTTCATGGTAGTGTCATCTGCACATTATTGCTTAGGAGCAGCTACCTGACATTGACAAGGGTGGACTGTGACTGAGCATTATACACTCAACAGCCACTTTATTAGGTACACCTTGCTAGTGCCAAGAAAATAACCCTCACACCATTACACTACCACCACCACCACCACCAGCCTGAACTGTTGATACAGGGCAGGATGGATCCATGCTTTCATATTGTTTGCGCCAAATTCTGAGCCATGTCGCAGCAACCAGTCTGCCCATTCTTCTTTGACCTCTGACATCAACAAGGCATTTTTGTTCACACAACTGCTGCTCACTGGATATTTTCTCTTTTTTGGACCATTCTCTGTAAAACGGAGATGGCTGTGTGTGAAAATCCCAGCAGATCATCAGTTTTTGGAATACTTAGACCAGCCCATTTGGCGCAAACAACCATGCCATGTTCAAAGTCACTTAAATCCCCTTTCTTTCCCCATTCTGATGCTCTCTTTGAACTTCAGCAAGCCATCTTCACCACTTCTATATGCAAAAATGCATTGAGTTGCTGCCATGGTATTAGCTGATTAGCAAGTTTTGTTACCAAGCAAGTGAATAGGTTTACCTAATAAAGTGGCCACTGAATGTATACCAACACAGCCGTTTGTAGTCTCCAACAAGAGAATTCATGGATAGTGCGACAATGTCAGAGCACAATTGAGAGAGAATTACAGAACATCGTAACCATAACAGGAAGTACTTGAACAATGACCTTCATGTTAGGATCACCACATATTCTTTTAACTAAGGCTTCAGATTTTGAAATATTGAGTTATTGGATTTAGAATACTACTATACAACCCATTCCAGTCTGCTGGGAACCAAAGCACCCCCTATCCCTGCATCTATTATCATATACTGTGTGTATATATATATACACACTGTACAGATAGATATTTTGTTTTGGAGGTTTACAGGTTTTTTAAGTGATGAACAGGGTCCTCTTTGCCTCTTCTCCACTGTTTCGTGTCCCACGATGAAGAAATGCATTGCTGATGTGATGGCCATCTCCAGTCTGGTTGTATTCAGCAGCATTGGGCCAAGGATCTCAGACACCCCCTGACTGACAGCTCTTGGGGTAGAAACATTGATTAGAAAACCTGTTCCAATCAATATTGTTCTTCCATGAAATTAATATGAGGATCATCTGGCATTTCCATGTACCCCCCCCCCCACCCCCCTTTTCCCTTTGTATTAACATAAATCTGCTGGGTCAGCATAGCCAACCTTGTAAGTTTATGGACTCCTCTGCAGTGCTTGTGAAACATGCATCTCTAATATCAAGAAATACCCTTGAAGGGGGTTTATGATGTGAATGATCATGTTAAAATCAAATAGGATTTCTAGGTTGACATGTGGGAAAACAATCAAAATGGATGACGCAAGGGGTGTCCATTTGATTACACATGAGAATATAAAAGTACAGAGAAACAGTGTCTAGACAGATAGCATCCAGGATGGGAGGTCAGGGGAAAATGGAAAAGGCTGAAGAGGCTTTTGTTGTTGAGTCAGGTTAGCGTTGTCACCAGGAACCTTTCTTCCTATGTATATAGGAGCTCTTATAAGTAGAGAATCAAACATATATTACCAAAAACTACCTCCTTAAATACATGTAAAGCACAGTGTATCATAAATAATTGCCATTCTTGTAGTTGCCCAAAGTACAGCTTAAAATGCAGGAGCACAACTGGGAAAAAGGGACAGGGGATTGTCCCCCTATAACAGATTGTACCTGAGCAAGGCCTTTTTGGCAAACACTCCAGATATTGTAAAGAAAGTTTCAGTTTAAGAATGAAAATCCCTTTTGAAATAACATTAAAGCTTGTATGAGATTTTAGTTATTGGGTTTACATATACTTTAAAAATAGCCTTTTTATATTGCACCTCAGTAAATCTTCAAAAAAATTATTACATAGGGATGGAATCCAGCAGGCAGAACAAAGGGGCATTTTATGATACAGTTGGGTGCTAATGAAAATCAGAGATATTCCCAGCCAAAAATATTCCAAGGATACAAAAATGTAAACAATATTTAAATCTTTAGAACCTGGGCTTTCCGAAGAATGGTTGACAACTATACAATAAGAAAATATTTATTTTTATTTTATGGTTGAACTGGTTGGACTTTTGTCTTTTTTCAGCCAGACTAACTATGTAATAAGAAATACGCACAACCCATTTTTAGAAAAAAAAAGCCAGCTAGCAAAAATTAGCAAAGGTTATAATTTTTTTTCAGCCGACAACACAATAATACAATTCTGTTCATTAAATTAGCATTTTGTGACCGAGTCCCCTTGATGGTAAGATGTAGGCTTGTGCTGATGTGTTTGACCTTGTCACCTTTTTAGCCTCTTGTGTTTTCTCTTGACTACACTTTTTTGTGTTTTGTCTGTCTGTTGGGATGGCTTTTTTGTTCTTCTCTATTCTTGTGTGTAATTAATTTACCCTCCGTTGCGTCATCATACTTTGTGATCGTCTCCCCACGTCAACCTGAATTTCCTTTCCCCCTCTCTGACCATATACAAAATATACACCCCAATGGCCTTCTTCTTATCTCTATTTTTAGTAAATAATGCCTGAAGCGCTGGCCTATTTATAAATGTTTCACACCACTTTCAGCCAGGATTCACACATTTTCAAAATTGATCCCAATTAGAAAAATGGTGACTCTAGTGAAAAAAAATTTATGAATAGACTCCTTAAAGATCTTGGACCACTGGAGGGCAGGGTTTTGAGTGATATTTTACTGGTCTGGCCGGTATTAGGGGACTAGGTGCCAATGCTGGCAAACACATACCTTAGAAGGTTTGAAGGCCATTTGTTCCCCAGAAAAGGGTAAACCCCATTGTAGGGGTGCATTAAGCAGTAGTACAGAACTTCCCTGGTAAACTGGATGGCTTAATATTGCTTCATATAACAAAAAAGGATGCTTCCTTTTCGGTTGGCGACATGTAGACTCTAATAGATTTATTCGGAAAGTCAGACGCTAATGGTAACCCACTAAAACCAAGAACAATTACGGTACTCTTTTACTTCAGCAAACTGAAATATGAATGGCTGTGTTGCTCTACACGACTTTGGATCTCATAATTGCCCTTTTCTGGGGGATAAATCCACAACAGCATTTCCCAACCTAAGTGGTGCAACATATTTGTGTACTGGCTGGTGCCCACAGTGCCTGCAATGTGCATGTAAGGCCTCTTTTAAAAGGACAGTAAAAACAAGTGGTTGAACCATGGTGTTATCGACTTCTGACTGCACATCTACAGTCTAAAATATAGCCAGAGGGGGATGTTCACATGCCACAGCTATGCTGCTTTGTGCCATAACAAATTTAACACAGCATGCTGAGTTGACTGGCAGCACCGCCTGTCAAATGTGGCTATCCAGGTCAGCAAGGTTGTGTTGCAGTTGCTGTTCGGCAAAAAAAAAAAAAAGTAGGATCACATGGGCTATCCCTAGCTGGCCATACGTGGATTGAAACTGAGCCGGTTCAGCAGTTGACCGGCTGGATTTCAATCCATATATGGGCAGGATGGTTGTACAGAAGTCAGTCTACCAATCACCTTCTGTACAGCCATCTTGTTGGAAAAGTAGGATCATATGGGCTATCCCTAGCCGGCCATACGTGGATTGAAACTGAGCCGGTTCAGCAGTTGGCCGGCTGGATTTCAATCCATATATGGGCAGGATGGTTGTACAGAAGTCAGTCTACCAATCACCTTCTGTACAGCCATCTTGTTGGAAGAGTAGGATCACATGGGCTATCCCTAGCCGGCCATACGTGGATTGAAACTGAGCCGGTTCAGCAGTTGACCAGCTGGATTTCAATCCATATATGGGCAGGATGGTTGTACAGAAGTCAGTCTACCAATCACCTTCTGTACAGCCATCTTGTTGGAAAATTTCCACTCAATCAGCACCGCTTACTGGTTGAAAAAAAATAAACATGACTAATATATGGGCAACTTTATCCTAACATCACAAAGTACTTTTCACTGGAGTTAGGGAAGCCACAGAGCTTCTTGCCCCTGCTACCACTTTGCACTTTGTTAGATTAGAGTGATAAAAGTCTTTCTACTAATGCCAGGGACAGGTAAAAATACCAGCAATAGCGAAAAAAAAAAAATAAAGTAACCCTTTCCCTATATCATTCACAAGGAAGAAAGGATTCCTTTGTCTGTCTGTCCATTTATTGGCTCATTGTTGGAGTAAAATGAGAGTACACCAGCCTGTCTGGCATATGCTTACATCAGTTTAACTGAACTTCAGGCCCCTCGATCATTACAGTATCTTGTCTACCAAAAATAAATAAATCAATAGTTAATACAAACATTACTGGTTCTGCCAAAGTGCCAATGTTTTTGGGTTTAACAAAAAGGTAAAGCCAGTCCCCAGCGCAAGCTGGCACCATGCTTCACCCGAAGCAAAAAAAATGTATTTCTCTTCTAGATTGCTGGGTTGGTGAGCTTCTTCTATTGTTGAATACAAGGGCCAGCAAAACATTTGATTGTTCAATGTTCTGTATCACCACTGTTTGAAGGTTCATTGCGGTTGGCAACCACTGACTTAAAGTAATCAAACTCAGAGCGAACCTCCATGAATATTTATATACATAAAGAAATGCTCGCATACTGTCATAATATGCTGTCCTTGCAGATCCTCTGCTGGGGGAGGAAAAACCATAAATCAGCGCACGTGTCTGAAGCGATGTAGCTTTCTCCAGCTGGGAGGGCATAGGTTTACCAGAGACAGAGCCAGCTTGTGTGTATGTGATTCTGGAATGCAGAGTGTTTTTGTATCATGGGGGATTCTACAAGGGCTGCAGAAGCTACAAGAATTTGGTTTCATTTTTTTTTTCCTTTCAAAATAAACTTTTGCAGCCTCAGGGCCAATACACATCAATGAATGTATCTGAAAACATGGATGATAAACTTGCAAGTTTTACACATTTTGTAAGTATTTATGCATTCTGTTGCCTTTTTTTTCCTTTCATACCAAGTATTTTTTTTTTACCCCTAAAGGCTAACATCACTCAAAACCAATATTTAAGTTTTGCATGATTGCTCGGAAAGTGACTCACATGCTGGCTTATTATAGTCTTAGCCTTATGTGAGATACTGTATTTCCACCAGACTTCCCAGTTCTGTTCCATTGTCACAGCCACCACAAAACCAAATAGTGGTTTATAGGGAGATCCAGATGAAGAATTATGTCAACTTATCTATGGCCTTGTGGAAAGGAAACGTAAACTGTGACCGGTGTATGGATGAGTAGATTTTATGCCCCAACTCTGTGCATAGCTGCTTTCCCCTTGCATATTATCTCCTACACCTTTGTTCACAATGAGAGTGGGTTCTTTATGCTTGTGCATGCTTTCACTCCTGTGCTTTGCCCTGCTTGTTGTCTCCCGTTCTCTTAGCGGTTTAAAGAGGCTGCAGCATCAGGGCTTGCCATATGGGCATATACTGTAATGGTAAGTGAAGGCGCTAATGTTGGCCCTTGGAAGCAAAACTAGAGGAAAACATAGAAGGCATAGAGGAATGGAAATGAGCTTTGGCCAGCATTCTGGATAGACATGCTTACTATTGGGTATGACTCCCCTTGTCAGGACCCGAGTATGAACCTGCGACCTCTGCTTCTGATTTTGTCTCTTCTTGCTGAGCCACCTGAGATACTGGACAGTTCCCTGCCCGATCACTTAAGACAACCTTGCTTTGTGTCTTGTTTGTCTTGAACCTTGAACCTCTTGCTCCTCCCATAACTTCCTATAATAGCCATGCCTTTGCAGTTCCTGTTTGCCAGATTATTGTACTCGCTCCAGTCAATATCTTTCTCTTGTCTCTTGCTGCTGCCATACATATCTTCACTACCACTTGTTACTGACCTTAGGTTTTTTCCTTTGACTACACTTCTGCTTGATCCCAACCTGCCTCTACTTGTTACCAACCTTTGGCTTGTTTACTGGATATGCTTCTGTGTGATCCCTACCTGCTATATCTACTACTGGACCCCCAGCTTACTCACCTCCTGGCGGGCGATCCTGAGGACCATGACCTGGTGCTAACATGCAGCAAAACCCACCTCCACCATCAGGAGTTCTGGTGATTACCGGTTAGTGCATAGATCTTACACCTTGGGTGAACCCATGACTTGCCCATGTACCCTTCCTGTTGGCCTCTCTACTGCTATAGATACTGGTCTCTGAGCCTGGCCCCTGACCTTGACACTCCTATACAGTGAGATAAATGCAGGTGGGTAAGAAGAGAGGATGGATGGCAAGACAAGCAATTAATTTGCAAGGCTCAGGATGTTTAACATTCAATAGATTAGGGCCACAGTGACAAATGATAGATGGGAGGCCCCTTTTAATACCTACTACTGTTCACTTTATAGATTTCTGTGCAGCTGCTGTTTCCCTACGAAGATCACCTGACCTCTTGCAAACATGCAGCTCAACTGTGAAGTCTGATGGCGAAATAAAACGTACAGAATTGGGTCATAAATTAAGGCATATGTTCTTAGCTTTTTTTGCTGTAGGCCAGCATGAAAATACACAAGGTTTGGTAGCAAGCCAGAGGCTTAGTCAATCCCTTTAAACAATTTAAAGGTGAACTCTAGGCAGATAAAAATACATACATTAATTTAGTTCTGTAACAAGTAATACATCAAAAAAAGTTTTGTTTTGTTTTTTAAGCAAGCATTGTAAGTACATAAATTTGACTTGGTATCAGCCTCTTGCAGTCCTTGTGCAGCAGGGCTCAGACTGGGTGAGGAAGAAGCAGTACAAGAAGCCAATCAGATCAAGAAGCATGCTGATAGGAGGAAAACGCTAAGTGACAGAGAGATGAGCTCATCACTGTGCTGCTTCTTCTTTTGTTGGGTAGGGAGGGATCTAGGACAACCTGGGCTCAGAAGAAGTGGGCTGAATGAGGCTGGCCTTCAAACTTTGGACATCTAGTGGCAAAGACAAAGTACTATGGAAGAAATATCTGGCTTGAAGGTGAATGTTGCACCTAAGCTGATTTTGCTATTTTATCTTTTAAATGGCTATTTTTTTTCTTGTTATATATGGCCAGAGTTTTGTTTTAAGAACAAGCACCAGCCATTCATAATCAAACACTTTCTACAGCATCTGAAGTTACGACTGTGAGCATATGTTTATCTTAAACGTCTTAGAATCCTCACAAAGCATCAGAAACAGTGCGGATCTTACTCCTCTCATCAGATAGATTCAAGGACAAGGCACTCATGAACCTGATAACAATGCACTCATTATTTGTGATTTTGCATTTATAAGTGCTCCTATTTTCAAACTACTGCAACTGCTATTTTTTAGCTGTCCTTGGCAGTAAGCCCTTCCAATATGTTTTGATTTTGTAATTCTTCATGTGCAAGGACAGAGACTGAATACCCAAAATTTCCCCAAAATATTTCTTTGTGGATGGATATTGTTTTAAAATGGGCAAATATTGCAGAGAATAGCAGTTAAATATACCACTTGAAGACCACGCCTTTTCTGAAACTTTTTGTTTACATGTAAAATCAGTATTTTTTTGCTATAAAATTACTTAGAAACCCCAAACATTATATATATATATATATATATATATATTTTTTTTTTTCTTTTTAAAGCAGAGGCCCTAGAGTATAAAATGGTGGGTGTTGCCATTTTTTATGTCACATAGTATTTGCACAGCGGTTTAAAAAAGAAAAAAAAAACTTTGTTGAATCTTAATGCACAAAAAACACAACATAACACCCACTTGTTTGGTAAAATTTTAAAAATGACGTTACACCGAGTAATCAGATACCAAACATGTCACGCTTTAAAATTGCGTAGACCATTCGACGGCGACAAATTATGTAAATTTTATTATCCATAGGCAACACTTTAAAAGCTTTTACAGGTTACTACTTTAGATTTACACAGGAGTTTTAGTGCTAGAATCTCTGCACTCGATATGACGTTCTTAATGATACTCACATGTGTAACCGGCGCATGCGTTTGCTTTTGTGCATGAGCATGGGGGACGGGACACTTTAACTTTTTAAAATTATTTATTTATTTTTATTTTTAAACTGTCGTTTTTATTTTTTTAAATTGCTTTTATTGTCCATGACAGGCTGTCTTTATGTAGAGATCTGGGGTCTATTAGACCCCAGATGTCTCCTCTGCCCTTAAAAGCATGTGATCACTCCAAGATAACACCATGTGTTATTTCCCAATTTAAAAATGGGGCTGTTTACATCCAGACGCTTCCGGTTTCCTGCACCATAGAGATGATTGGAGCCGTTCCTGTCTCTGGTTATTGCTATGGTCAGCTGGTAGAAGTGCCAGCAGGTTGTTTGGGTCTTCTGGTGGGACAGGAGAGCCTCGGAAGGTGGTGGTAGGGGGGATGTCCCCTCCCACTGCTTGTAAAAGCAATCCAGTCGTGGGCTATAAAAATCAATACCGAGATGATGCCTGCAGCTGCCCAGCGTAAACACTTAAAGCCCAGTGACATACGGGTATGTTTCTGGTCATCAGGTGGTTAAAGTAGTAAATAAATTTGCTGTTGCAAAGCTGTTGATAGGCTGACACATGTGGTGGTGGTTTCAGAAATTGTTCTGGGGTAAAGCAGTATCAAAGTAATCAACATGAACCATTTTAATTCTTATCCTGCTAGCATTAGTAAATAGAAAGGAACTATATATACTTGTTTTAAATTTTAGTTGCTACCTGGTTTCTGGCTTAAGCCAAAATGATGTTATACATTCCAGGAGTCTTCTTGGGAGGAGGGGCTTTCTCTGCAAAGCACAATGTGCTGTCTGCATGCTTGAGCCAAGGGCAGATGAATTCCAAGAAGTAATTGCAGCATGAATCAACTGTCCATACTCAAGACGTCTGTGACTAGAAATGCTAGGTGGGTGTTTTTCAAGGTGATTTCTCGAGAAAATAAAGAATGGAGACATGGATGGATGAGTGAGTTTGAATATTAAAAATAAGTTAAATAGTGTTTCCACTTTGTAGTGCTCAGATATAGTTTGGCTCCCCGTTAGCTATATTGGGGATACCAATATGTAAAGGTTTAGAAGTTCAATTGCTAAGTGTTATCTATATTTTTCAGCATCAGCCTGTTGAAGAATCCCAAGCTTGCTGTTATATTATTTAGATGGACATTAAGAAGTGCACTGCAGGGCCAAAGGTTTGTGGATATCTGATCTTTATAAACTTGTTGAACTTCATGACCATTGCAGTTAGCCCCTTCTTTGTAGCTATGACAGCCTTCGCTCTTCTGGGATGATCTTCCACAAGATTTTGGAGTGTGTCTGTGGACATTTGTGCCCATTCAGCCAGAAAAGCATTTGTGAGGTCAGGTACTGATGTTGGATGAGAAGACCTGCCTTGTAATCTGTCTTTCACTTCACCAAAGGTGATCAGCAGGGTTAAGGTCAGGGATCTGCAAAGTTTGCTCTCATTCCTCCACTTCAAACCCATTAGCCATGTCTTAATGGAGCTGGCTTTATGCATGAGGCATAGTCATAATGGACCAGAAAAGGGCCTTCACCAGACTGTTACCAGAAGGTTGGAAGTGCCCACTTGGCTAAAATCTTTTTGTTTTCTGTAGCATTGACAGTTCCCTTTATTGAAAACATTTGAACTCAATATTTGGAGAGGTGTCAAAATACTTTTAGTCATATAGATAGGCTGATGGTCAGATGCCGACAAACTTTTGGCCAAAGGATACAGTAGTAACATTACATGCCATAGCTGTGGAGATGGGTCCTTGATATAACAGGCAGTGAGACATCTGTGTGTCCTTGCTTTCTGACAGTGCTTACTGGTGAGCCAGGAGCCCCCTGCATTCCTCACCCAAAGCTGGCTGACACATCAATGTCGCACATCAAATCTTTGTTAGTTTTTTTCTCCCTAAAAAGAATGGACTAATCAATATCCATATGCACAGAGATTTTACTATGAGTTGGATAACCTCTATGTTCAATAATGAGCACTTCTGATGCTCAAAAACCTAAGATTTATGCCCTCTAATTAACTTCTGCTTCACCCTATCATTGTGTATGACGTTCAAATCTGTTGAATCTCTGGCTGTATTACTTTTCAGTGTCATCCTTTGTCTGGCTATGAGCAAAAATACTTTTATTACTAAGGCAGATGTCAGACCAGTGATCCTGTGGATGGCGAGAACTGGGATCGCTATGTGGGACACAGAAGAGAAAAGACTTACCTGCTTGTATGTGTTGCTCCCCTGCCGGTTGGATGTGTGAGGTGGTGCTCATTCTCACCAACAACAGGATCGCTGATGTGATATTGGCTTTGGGTACATTCACATGGGAGCATGGAGTGGCCACTCCTGTGAGTCAGTAGATTCTTGTCGACAGTTTTAAACACTGCTTATCATACTACACTATGAGACCCCCCCTTTTTCTGGCTCTACTATGAGCACCTAACCCCCAGGATCCAGGTTTCATCCAGCTCGGAGGATGGAACATATTCTATGACCAGACCAATCTTATGATCCTGGAGAGGTACCTCGGATTCACTACCAGAGGTGGACAACATCTAGACCAGACCAGGTTCCATTAGATGGGAGTCCCCCAAGCCGGATTATATCATCTTATGCACATTTAAATAGCGCTTCTGGTGAGTTTGCAATCTCGCTAATCTTTTGCACACCACCAGATATTTTTCACTCCCTGGCTGATTATACGCTCCCAGATTCAATCACTTATTGGAATCTCATCATGTGAAGTGACATTTGTATACCATTAATTCACCTATCCATCAGGACTTTTATTTGGTTCACACAATATAATTTATCATTAACCCATCTTTATGCCCACTGACACTAATGATGGGGCACTATTCCACCCACAGACACCAAGGATGAGACACTATTCCTCCCACAGACACAAAGGATGGGGAACTATTCCTTCCACGGACACCAAGGATGGGACACTATTCCTCCCATGGACACCAAGGATGGGGCACTTTTTCCTCCTCTGGACACCAAGGATGGGGCACTATTCCTCCCATGGACACTAAGCATGGGGCACTATTCCTCCCACAGACACCAAGGATGGGGTGCTATTCCTCCCATGGACACTAATGATGGGGCACTATTCCTCTCACTGACACCAAAGATGGGGGACTATTTCTCCCACAGACACGAAGGATGGGGCACTATTCCTCCATGGACATTATATTATATTAGGACTGTGATAGTGTGGTGGGCAATCTGACACTAACTGACATTGAGTGGGAACTGACTAGCTGACACTGACATCACCAGTGACACTAATACAGTGTTCAGTGATAATACTACACTGTCACTGTACTAATGACACTAGCTGGAAAGGGGTTACCATCTCTGGGTAATCGAGGGGTTAAGTGTGTGCCTAACAACTGTTAATGTGTGTAATGTGTGTTGCTTTTTACTAAAAATCTGTTTGTTTCCTCTCTCTGCTTTGCATGGAGAATAAACTAAGTGTTCTTTCCCTCTGTACAGAGCCATGTGTTGTTTGTCAACACAGCACTCTGGGCTGATTGGACACAGGTCAGCTGGACCAGATTCTGTGTTCACAAGTTTTAGTAAATCTCTCCCAACACATTCTTAGACAGAGTCAGTCATACACAACATGAGATACATACAGTACATTGTAAAACCTTTGCCTTGGATGTACCAGTTCACACCTGGTCTTGCGCCATTAAATCTTTTTTTTTTTTTTACGCAGAGTTGGCCATTAACCTTTTCACGCCGGCTGCACACAAATGTGTGGCCTCCCAACGCCTGGGCCTAGACGCCAAGCGGATGCACATTTGTGTGCAATTAAGAAAAACATATGTGCTGAGAGCGCGCGCCGTGCGTGCTCCCAGCACACATGTCCGGTACTCACAAAAGGTCCCGATCCCCTCTTTCGATCAGGACCTTACCCGATCATGTGACTGCCGTGATGGCGAATCATGGCGGTCACATGACCCTAAAACCCCACCCCGCCTCCCAGCTTCTGAAACCCTTAAAGGGCCAGGAGGCGCCGGCGCCAAGGGGTTTAATAGGTTTCACATTATTGGATATACAGCAGTCCTTCAAGACTGCACTAAGCAGAGTAAATTTAGTCACCATCAGTTCAGCTGCAAAATGCCCCCGGCAGTTATTTTAATATATTGAAAATGTGAATATTTTTGACAAAAAGCAATAATGGTGTGCAGCGTCTTATACATGGTAACCAATCAAATGTCAGCTCTCTTGATTTAAAACAAGGAAAAACGACATTGATTACTTCCTATGGGTTTTGTTCTGTATCCTCTTAAATAAAACAGTATTAGATCGTTCGTCATATCTCCCCTGTGGTAGGTGTGAAATTTAATTCTGTTAACATCAAATGCAGTAACCCAGGCAGTAAAGTATGGATTTCATCCTGAGATCCCCTCATCTTCAGCTGGAATTGTGTTTTCCCTTCCAAAGTATTCCTTCTATAATATTGACACAATAAAGGGCCACAAATGTCCGCCAGATTCCATTTATCCATTAGTTGCCAGCTTGCGCCTGGAGGCAAAGAAATGACATCTTTCAAATACCAAAATCCCCATTCCATCTCGTGTCCTAAAGCCATACATTTCTCTAGTATGTGTTTCATTTATGTAAGGACACATGGACGGCGTAATCCTTTTGTGAAAAGTCTAGTCTAGTGCATAGGAATGACATCAGAGAGAAGGCTTCCAAGGCGAGGAGACGCCATATAAGCGGGGTGATGTGGCTCCCTTCTGCCCCCACAGGGGTTAATTAAAACCTCAGCATATTGGAGGGAGGGAACTAGAAACAAAGCATACACTTGCAGTTTCTTTTTGATTGCTGGTGGCAATCTTAAGAAGCCTTTGGATACTACTTAGCATTTAAAAGGACAGATCCTGGGGAGAGCTTTGAGGTAGTGTGGCGGTGCTTTGGGGGGATGGGCACCTTTGAAAACCTTTCAACTGGAAATTGTGTACAGCCACGGGAGAAGCATGAAAGAAGTTTGTGGGGAATAGTGACATGCTGAACTAGTTTCCTCATCCTCTGATCTTGTTGTGTCTCTCGTTCTATTTACCGTTGATCTGTGCCTTGCACTCCAGCATGAGTATTTTTGGTATGGGCGCCAAATGTCTGTTAGGATTTTCAACTTTTTTAAGGTGAGAAAGAGGGGTGTTTTATTCAGTGACAACATTTTTAGGCAACAAACACAACTTTGCTTTTTTGTGGATGACTATGTTCTACTGTATAGTGATGGAAGCCACAGGCTAATGTTCCTACATACCCACAACACACGAGGACCAACTGGGGGAGAGCTAATAGCCTACCAGTGTTTTGTTTTTTTTTCTATTGCAGGATTAAAACAGAGGCCACAAAAGGAGTACCTACAAACTCTGTACAAATATCAAAACCAGCATTACCATACCTCCTAAGTCAGAGATGAGAACAAGCTAAATATTTTAGCACAAAGTATGTACGCAAAGGGCACACTCCTTCCATATCCCTAATTACACTGACCACATAAAATGAATACAAAAAAAGTTATTAGTTAGACCCGCTAGCACTTTATGACCATTGCTGTACTAGCTTTTCATAATAACACATGCAATAATTTAGAGTAGTCATTCCCAACCATGGTTCCTTCAGAAGTTGCTAGGGGTTCCTCGAGTAGTGGCTCATTGACCTCTCATCTGATAGTGTCTGCGTAGATCTGAGACCAATGCCACTTGGGAGAGACAGCAGCATAACATTAATAATATACTGACCACCATTGTAAAGGGGTATTTTTCCCATTGACCATCGCTGTAAGAGGGGTATTCTTCCCAATGACCACCAATGTAAATGACAATCTTCTCACTGATCTCTGATGATCTCCCAAAACCAGAAATTTATTTTAAGGGTCCTTTGGAGTAAAAAGGCTGAGAGGCTCATTTTGAGGTTGGGTGAAGGGATTGTCTAGGACTCTTAGTAGTTAAATAGTTGTAATGTACAGCGCTGAGCAAACTATTGGCGCTTTATAAATACTGTATAATAATAATAGTACAATTTTAAGAGGTTCAAAAAGAAGAATAACTGCAGAAGATATAGGGATAGTCCTTCTAAACGAGAGACAGTTAAGAGCTCTGCATTCCAGCACTACAAGGCAGGGGTGCTAACCATTTAGTCCCCATGCTGCTCTGACTGACCTTGTTATGCTTCTGTCATTGTCACAGTTCACAGCAGTCCCCCAGTGTTGGGGCTAGGACACTTCTGAAGGGTTTTTTTTGCTTTGAAATTCTTTTGTCCTTTGTTTTTGTGAGGCTGGACATTAGAATGCTTCCTATTTTGAGAATGTTTAATTGAGTTTTTATATTCTGTTCATATTAAGAAAGCTTCATTACAGACTGATATCTATTGAAGATAGGTGTTTTAAGTTATATAACATAGTATAAAACAGTTCAAGATATGGGAATGCAGTAGAATGTTATTGTCAAGAACAGTACAGAAGGCTGGGGAGAATTTATGAAGACTAGAATAGTTACATATATAATATTTTATTAATACATTTATATGTACAGTATATAGCCTTTGTTTTACAAATAAGTATTACAACTGTACTCTTGGAAGATATAAAAAATACAAAGTAAACCAGCTTTGTAAAAATTATTACATCAGGTAATGTAACCTGGTTATAATTCAAGAATCAGCAGAAAAGGCGAAGGAAGCACAGGTCCACAGAATACTGTAAACGAAGTAGAAGCACTGGACTGCACTTGCACTGCAGATCTCCAGGTACCGCTTCCTCTCCAGGAAGGAGAACAGTGAACACCGCAGTAATGGCATCACCAAATCTCACTCTAAATCTTATGGGCCTAGCAGTCAAAACCAGTAATGCCTTATATGTTCTCGCCCTACAGATATACAACAATGAGACACAAGGCATGGGAAGTGCTCTTCAAAGCAATAAAAAAACAGAACAGGGATTCTAATCCTTTCCTACCTTCTAAAAAAAACAAATTTGGCTTTAGATACACTTCAACAAATTGGACTTTTATATCAATCTTTGTTGAGTGTTTTTGGAAATGGAGAAGAAATGGAAAGAGCCCATTAGCACCTAGCATTTGGTTGGGGAAATATCTAGCCTTGTAGCTTTGTCCCCATGAGAATAGGCAGCCAAGCTTAGCCTGGAAATTTTGTGAAAACCTACAGACATTCAAATAATCCCTGATTTGAGCATTCTCTGAACATTACAGGAATTTTTCTACACAGCCTCTTCAATGCAGTCTATATAGAGATTAACATTTCACTAAAGTTCTTCTTTGCATAATCTCGAAAAGGTTCAGCACTCTTGTATGGAGGTCATTGTGGCGTCTGTAAAACATTTTCTTGGCAATAAATACAAAGTTAAATGTTTGTTAGTATTTACACTGACACAGGCTTCAGTCAGAAAATACATCCACCAAATGGGTTTTCAAGCTAAAAGCATTAACAGATGAGATGAGGTTATGTTAAGTTTTCAGATCCGTCTCTCGGTGATTGATTTCACAGCTGTTTAAGGTCTGAGTAAATGTATCCCCGCTATTTTTATTTTACGTTAATTGATTACACATTTGTGTATTATTTTTCTTAGAGAATTATAGTGGCTGGTGTTTTACAAGATTCAGATCTTTTATATAAAAAAGAGCGAGCTGAGATTTGCTTGCTATGGGTAATTCCAAAGTTATCTCAGCAGAATTTGGTTTAAAGCAGACTTTTATTCTTCTTTTATTTATCTACTTTTATTTTTTTCTCTGCTATTTATTTTATTTATCTACTATTGCCACATTCACCATTATATACACTCACCGGCCACTTTATTAGGTACACTTTGATAGTACCACATTGGACTCCCTTTTGCCTTCAGAACAGCCTTAATTCATTGTGGCACAGATTCAACAAGGTGTTGGAAACATTCCTCAGAAATTTTGGTCCATATTGACATAACATCACACAGTTGCTGCAGATTTGTCTGCTGCAAATCCATTATGCAAATCTCCTTCTGCCACATGCCAAAGGTGCTCTATTGGATTAAGATCTGGTGACTGTGGAGGCCATTGGAGTACAGTGAACTCATTGTCATGTTCAAGGAACCAGTTGGAGATGATTTGAGCTTTGTGACATGGTGCATTATCCTGCTGGAAGTAGCCATCAGAAGATGGGTACAGTGTAGTCATAAAGGGGTGAACATGGTCAACAACAATATTCAGGTAGGCCATGGTGTTTTAACATTTCTCAGTTGGTACTAAGGGGACCAAAGTGTGCCAAGAAAATCTCCCCCACACCATTACATCACCAGCAAAAACCATTGATACAAGGCAAGATGGATCCATGCTTTCATGTTCATGTTTCATGCCAAATTCTGTCCCTACTATCTGAATGTTGCAGCTGAGATTGAGACTCATCAGACCAGGCAACATTTTTCCAATTTTGGTGAGCCTGTGTGAATTGTAGCCTCTGTTTCCTGTTTTTAGCTGACATCATCTCGAACCAGTCTGCCCATTCTCTTCTGACCTCTGACATCAACAAGGAATTTTCGACCACACAACTGCCGCTCACTGGATATTTTCTCTTTTTCGGACCATTCTACAGAGAACCCTAGAGATGGTTGTGCATAAAAATCCCAGTAAATTAGCAGTTTTTGAAATACTCAGACCAGCCCGTCTGGCACCAACAGCCATGCCACCTTCAAAGTCACTTAAATCCAATTTCTTCCCCATTCTGATGCTCAGTTTCAACTTCAGCAAGTCGTCTTCACCACGTCTAGATGCCTAAATGTATTGAGTTGCTGCCATGTGATTGGCTAATTAGTAGTTTATGTTACCAAGCAATTGAACAGGTGTACCTAATAAAGAGGCCGGTAAGTGTATAAAAATAGCTGCAGCTTCCATCTTTCTCACCTTAGTGAGAATGACAAAGCCCCATATGCCCATGGCCTCCTGCTCATCATGCATGCCAAGTGGCCTCTGGGCAATCACATTGTGCACCACAGCCTGTCATCAGGGGGCTGGTTGCAAGAATCAGAAAAAGACAGCCAGCTCCATGATAAAAGGAGATAGCCGTGCGGGATGTGGCATGTGGTTGGGGTATTACACCAACGGTGGATTCGCTAGGTATATATATATATTTTTAAAACAGCACAGCAGACAAAGTAAGAAGAGAAATATACAAAATGTAAACCTGGCATTTTCTTTCACAAACTTTTTTTTTAGGAACATTAATTTAATGTTTGAATTGTTCAAGTGAAGTTGATGTTCATTTTCTACCATAGTGAGAAAGTTGGAAGGCACTGGCTATAAATTTTTTCTCCAACAGCGAATGTGGTTTTCATTCTGGAAACTCCATTCATTCCAAAATGAAATGTTAAAAGAAAACAAAATTTTGAAGTGCTTTTGAGCAACATTCCTCATCATCGAATGTACTGATGAGAATTTTCGTATGGATGTTCATACAAACATTTGCTAGAAAATCCACTAATGTATGAGATAAATGCTAAAAGTGGATCTTTAGTCAGAAAATTAAATCCTGGTAGATCACTTCAGGCTGGCCCCTTTTGCAGGTATAGCTATTTAAAAATAACTGTCTATACTGTTTAAAATCCTGTAATATACTGTCTAACCCTGCTCTACACATGCTCAGTTGCTCTCTATTTTTAGGCATTATGTTAAATCTGTAGAGGCCAATCTGCTGACAGCCTAAAGATTTATTGCTGCTCAGGGGCTCTGGGCTTCATAAAAATGATAGTATCCAGCAAGAAGAATCAGGGACAATGCTGGAGGCAATTTATAGCACACATTAATTTTGATAGCATAATTATTAATGTGGACTGTATTTTTCTTGCTAAAGAACATTATTTTAACCAAGTTCATAACAAAATAATGGCTGGTATATTTTCTGTAAAACTAATTCTTTTCCTTTCCAAGTGTAACTGTCACCAATTTTTAGTTTTGGATAAGGAAGGGAAGGATAAGATTTCCCTTCAATTCTTGTCCCAGTGGTAGGAAAACACTTCACCAGAGAGACAAAACGTAGAAAATAACACCCTTTTATTTAGTTGACTGGGGAAGGGTGTTAACCTTAAGTTTCAATGGCTGTTTGTGTATCCATTGGGTAGATTTACCTTCAGTTCCTGTCCAAGTGACACCTTACAGGATGTTATCAGGATAGGGAGTGGGGTAAATCTTCTCAGTGGAGATACATGCAGCAATAAAACCTGCCAGAGTAAGGGTGCATTCATACTTGCAAATGCACCCTGCCTGCGATTCGCTGTGAGAACTCCAGTGGGGTTTCTGATGATTATCTGCAATAAGGCAGCCCTATTGACAGCATTCGAAGGCTGCCGGCCCTTTCAGCTAATTGTGTCCACCTGCATGTAATCTCTCAAGCAGTGATTGTCCCTGGGTGCAGGCAGTCTCCTCTCAAGGGGGATGCATACTAGCAGCTAATAGCAGGGACCCTCACTGGGGTCCCACAGTGAAACGCAAGCAGACTGCATTTGCACGTGTGAATGCACCCTTACCCTTACCTGCTCTAACCAAAAGTAGAAATGTTTCTTCTACCATAGAAAATCACTACTCCATAACGGTCACTGCCTGTTTTCTATACTAAACTCCCCCCGGCCTTCTAGCAATTCAAATCTACACTCCCCCAAACTTATCCTAGCCTAATACTATAATGTGGTAGCCCCAGAGATGCCTGGTCCCATCTCGGTCAAGCCTCCCTTTGCACTAACTGGCTCTGGAGAGCTGTTTTTCACATACTTTGCACTTCCCCTAATAAGCCCTAAAAGTCATCAGCTCCAGGTCTGTCTCTGTTGGCTTGGTTGCTTTAGATCACTAATGTAAGTCTGCTAAAAAATTAAAGATTTCAGCCACCTCTGATTTACCTGCTGTTTATGCTTGGAGTAGACCTCCAGTAGAGGTAGTGAAGCTGGCCATAGATGATACAATTTTCTTTTTTGCAAGCATGGAACAGAAAATTGCTATATTCCCCCATTAATACAGTGGGTGTTGATGGGAGAATCTCTCCTTCAGGGCTATTGTATTCTACCGGCGGGGAAGGGGGGTGTCCCCGCCAGTAAAGCACAGTAACTATTGCTACTACCTATAGATGATGGTAATAATCACATAAAAAATCCAACAGGCTGGTTGTACCCAAGTTGTACAACAATTGATTTGGGTATAAGCAGCCGACCCATGGGTGGTTAGAATCACAGCCTGACCCTGCTGAACCAGCAGAGATTCAAACCATCTATGGTGTGAGCTGAGTAAGTGGATTCAAACATGACTGGTACAAAAAAAGATCTATACTCAGGGAAAAAAAAATTAAAAAATAAAATGTTATATATATATATATATATATATATATATATATATATTATACACACTGTATATATGCATAAAATAGAAAATGGGGCAGACTTGATGGATCACTTGATCTTTTTTCTGCCATTACTCTTCTATGTTTAAATATATACCGTTGGCCATTATACAAATGCTGTCTCTGCAGCCAGGCTATTAAAATCAGCAGGTGGCCACAAATCATTACAATTCAAGCAAAAATGTAATATGTGCTAAAAGCTATGGTTACTCATGAATCCTTTGAAATGGCTATAATGCAGGGATGAGATGAACATTGGTAAGAGGACATTCCAGGCTAAAGCTGGCCATAGACATAACACTTTAAGTGACCCTTTTACCTTGCACTGCATAGGGAAAGGAAAAGGCCACATTAGGTCCATTCTAACTATTCTGATTCCTCCTCCTCCAATTGCAATCAGTGTCCGCAAGGACATTAGCCAACAAACCCACGCTCTCATATTTGCATCTTTGACACGAGTTGATGATCGCAGCGTGTGGAAGCGTTCCCAGCACCTGGTGGAAAAGTGAGAGAAGGATTCAGAAGCCAGCAGTGAATGGCGGCTGAGCTGAGGTTCCTTGGGGCAGTCTAGTATTACGCCTTTATAATGCTGACTAGCCTGTATGCCCTGATTACTTCCAGCTTAACAGGCAGATCTGTGATTCATTCTCTGCATTGTCTTCCTCTTTTCTTGTTGGGAAAGCTATTAGCTCTCAGTTTACCGCACAATCTGATCTAAAATGAACCGAAGCCCCTATGCCGATCATATTTTTCCGTTTTGGGTTTCTCGTGTGTCATGGTCCCTTTGCTCCTCATCCTTAGGTTACATTTCTAGTTCCCCCCCCCCTCTGTATACCGTTGCAGTTGACCACCATACAATAAATATTAATAACGCCTTGGATATTTGTGGTCTTTATAAAACACCAAAATCCAATAAAATATTTGAATTAGTAATTATTGCTGTCAAATGTTGAAGAGTTTGGCAGAAATGGAGGAGGAAAGGGATTTGAAACAAAACAAAATTGAAGTCTTTGTGCAATAAAAGTTGTACACCTATCTTGTAGTGACCATTTCCTTCTCCCCACCACAAGGGTCATGGACTTTCCTCTTGGTGGGTGGGACACAGATTGGGAATGTTCCCAATCAATGTGTGTTCCAGTGGCACCATGTTACCCCTGGTATACACTGAGGCTTTTGATTGTCTTTCTCATTTGACATTAATAAAGTAAATCCAAACCTTAGCTGGAATACATTAAAGTGTATCTATACAAAACCTTTTACTAGACAGCAAGAGGGGGGAAATCTGCAACAGGGAAACTGACAACAGAGAATGACCTTTGCTTGGGCTCACTCTCTGCCTTTGCCCCTTGCCTGCAGCCTGTTGAGCACATCACAAGTCCCACTCATGCATGCACAGTGGAGAGCCAGCTGTGAGTTTTCAGGAAGTCAAAGCCAATTCCCAAATCCAAGATGACATGCCAGGGACCTGCAGCACTGAGAAGAACCAGCTTGGCCCAAATTAACAAAGTGATACTAAAGTCTTGTTTTTTTCTCAAAAATAGCAAACATGTCATATGTACCTGCTCTGTGTAATGGTTTTACACAGAGCAGCCCAGATTCTCTTCTTCTCGGGTCCCCCGCAGGCGCTCCTGGCTCCTCCCTCCTGTCAACAGTTTGTTATGGGGACACCCGAGCAGGCATGCTCCCGAGCCGTGGCTCTGCGCGTCCATTCACTCACAGAGAAGTGGCTTGACCCCGCCCCTCGTCCTCCTGATTGGCTTACTGGCTGTGATTGACAGTTCCTGCTGCTGCCTCACAGGAGTGAGAGTCCTCGGGGAACCGATGCTCTCCTGGACATTGCTTGATCGGGATGGGGCTCAGGTAAGTGTTACCCCCCTTAACACTGTGGGGGTTGCTACACACAGAAGATTTTTTTTACCTTCATGCATAAAATGAATGAAGGTAAAAAACCTTGAGACTTTAGAACCACTTTAAAGCTCCATGCACATTGGCTTAAAAAAACGCTACTCCTAGAGGAATTTAGTGTTTGCCTGTAGAAGCGGCTAATGTTATATGTACATTGGTAGTCTAGCTGTGTTTTTTAACCTCAGCATTTAGAGGCAGAATAATAAACCTTTCTGTTATATGTTTTTGAGAGCTTTTTCTGGCAAAAAAAAAAGGTAAATGCTCCTAAACGTTAGTTAAAAAAATGCTCAAGATTAACGTTTTTTTCTGCCAAGAGCACTGGCGTTTTTTAATTTTAAGCCAGTGTGCATGGAGCCTTAATTAAAAATAAACCTAGAGTTATTTTATTTATTACAGGTACTTATATAGCGCTGCCAACACAACAAACACTTTACTCCTGCGCTAGGAAAAGGACTCAGTAGACCCAATAGGAATGTTCTGGAATTTTCTGGAGTATGCACTGCTTGCTGCCCTCAACAGACCGGTGTGGTCCAAATACACTGGATACAAATGGAGAAACAGAAAAAGGGCGCACCGACCTAGTGCATTATCGTTTAAAATAATTTATTGAAGAAACAAAATAGGTATCATACTCACAATGGACATAATAACACAGGCATGTCAAACTGAACAAGATGTATGATCCAAACAACATCTGAGTCCATACGATGGAACCCTGGATGACCAACTGGCTAACGCGTTTCGAGGACACAACCTCTTCCTCAGAGCCCTCTGAGGAAGAGGTTGGACTCAGATGTTGTTTGGATCATACATCTTGTTCAGTTTGACATGCCTGTGTTATTATGTCCATTGTGAGTATGATACCTATTTTGTTTCTTCAATAAATTATTTTAAACGATAATGCACTAGGTCGGTGCGCCCTTTTTCTGTTTCTCCATTTGTATCCACTTATATAGCGCTGTCAATTTATGCAGCACTTTATACATATATTGTACATTCACATCAGTCCCTAACCCTCAAGGGGCATACAATCTAAGATGTTAGGCTGTAACCCCTTGGCTCTGGCGCCTCCTGGCCCTATAAGGGGTTTATGAAGCCGTGAGGCAGGGTTTAGGGTCCTGTGATTGCCGTGATTGGCTGTCACAGCAGTCACATGATGGAAAGGTTCTGATCGCAAGTATCAATCGGGACCTTTCTGTGAGGCGCCGATAAATGTACCAGGAGCGTGCAGGGCGCGTGCTCTCATCGGGTATGCAAATATGTAGCCTCTCGGCGTCAAGGTCCAGCCATCAAGAGGCCACATATCTGAGTATGGTCGGTGCCAACAGGTTAAAGCGGAGATCCAGTCACACTGTAAAAAAATAAGTCAGCAGCTACAAAAACTGTAGCTGCTGACTTTTAAAAAACAGCCACTCACCTGTCCCTCGATCCTGCAGTGTCCTCCCCGCAGCCTGTTTCACTGGCCGTCTGGTATTCCCAGCACCTTCATTGTGGGCACTTGGCTATGACAGCTTGTGTCTTCACAGCCGGGTGCCCCCTGCACATGCATGCGCTGCTCTTTCTGAATGGTCCCATAGTCTTCTGGGACCTGTCACGTGTCCTAGAAGACTATGGGGAGGGAGGAGGGGAGAACAACTCTTGCTTCCGATTGCCTAGGTATTCGCAGCGGAAGTGGGAGTGGGTGGGAGTGGGTACCCACTCTCCAAAGGTGCCAATATATAATTGGGAATGGGGGACCAGTCTTTAAAGGGAAACTTCCCCTTTTGGGTGTTGCTTCGTTTTAAGTTACTAACCTAGAATAAGTAAATGGGGGTTGATGAGGGCCTCTCATTTTATAATTAGACTTTCCAGCCACTTCATTATCTCTAAGAGAGTCAGACCCATTTACATAAAGACAGCTGACACATTACACACTTTATTAAGAAGGAAGTTCCTGCACTAGGGTACACAGTGCACCCAACAGGGTGTTCAAGGGCATTAAAGTCCAGCTTCAACCAAAACTCTTTATTTCTAGATTGAGCAGAAAGGTTAGAGCTTCTGTCTATTTTTATTGCCATCCGTCTCCCTCTTGGTAAGATCTCTTGTCAGGACAGGAAGTGCAGGTTATCTCTGCAATGGGGACACAGACTAAATATATTTTACTAGAGTGAGGAAGAATTAGAACTTCTGGCAATATTTTTTATTGATGTCTGAACAATCCTTTTCCAGGGACCTATCATTGCTTGAGGGCTCCTATCTCTTCCTTATTGTCATTGTCTATTAACCTCTCTCAGTAGCTTCACTTGACTGAGATTCTGGGTTGGCAGCAATGGAATGACTCCATATGCTGATATCTTCTTCACATGGGCTGCTACTTCTGACCTCCTTCAGAAAATGCTTGTTGCGTGGCTGAATCCATGACTTCAAAACTTTTTTGGAGATTGGCCTGGAACAGGTATCCAGGCAGAATATGTGGCTATTAAAAATTGACCACACTAGGCAGGAGAGCACAGTCATTCACTGGGAAGATCAGTGTGCATGCCTTTTTCTCCTCTCTCAACTCTCTATGCAGCTGAGAATAGAGGGAATGTGATCACTTATAAAAAAAGGAAAACAAGGTATTCATAATGTTTTTTATATCCATACACAAATGTTTTGTCTTTCATTTCTAGTTTAAACTGAATGAGTTGTTTTACAAGGAGAGGATTTACAATCACTTTAACTCTGACTTTTCTGATCTGCATGCATATTCCAGGTCAGTGACGCCCTCCCAGAACTGGACGACTGCGCTGTAGCCATCATTCGGCTATAGCGCGTTAGGGAAGTGATTAAGCACAGAACTACTAGTGTTGCCACCTTATCCCTTTAAAACCAAACATATATTAATTACACAGGTTCTGAGGATAATTTAATGCAGATAAGACACTAAGGGGTTTATTTACTAAAGTTGGGGAGTGCAAAATTAGGTGCACGTCTAGATAGAAACCAATCAGATTCCAGGTTTTATTGCCATAGCTTAATTAAACAAGCTGAGGTTAGAAGCTGATTGGCTACCATGCACAGGTGCATCAGATTTCTGAGTGAACCAGCTTTAGTACATCTCCCCCTAAATTAGTTTCACCACCTTAATCAGCCACAGAACCTGTGTAATCAATATGTGTTCGATTTTGAAGGGATGAGGTAGCAACCCTAGGTTCACTATTGGGTTCCCACTGATTGTCAAATCTAGGACCATATCTAGGCATGCGAAGGGATGCACCTGCGCACACCCTAAGCACTCTGTGCAGTAGGGTTGCCACCTCATGCCTTTAAAACTGAACACATAATAATTACATAGGTTCGGAGGCTAATTTAATGTAAGTACGGCACTAAGTGAGCTTAATTACCACCTTAATTAGCCACAGAACCTGTGTAAATAATATGTATTTGGTAAAGGGATGAGGTGGCAACCCTAAGAGGAACCCTTGAAATAACTTTCCGATCTCATGGAACCCCTGCTAAAAATTACTATAACTACAACTCATGATACATTATTGTGATGGTCAGTGGGAAGAATTCTCCTTACACTTGTGGTCATCGGGGAGAATTCTCCCCTTACAGATAGCTAAAAAGATCAGTGGTGTCAGTTGAAACTTATCTGAGAGGCAGAAGTTGCTCATTTCTCAAGGAACCTCTAGCAACCTTTGGAGGAACACTGGGGATCCATGGAACCCTGGTTGAGAAACCCTGAATTAACCATTTGTTTTTTCCCTCTCTATTCTTTATGGTCTAAATGACCTAGAGCCAAGCAAGCTACGTCCTGTGCCTACATATATTGTTTTAATAGGCATCCCTCTTTCCCATCTCAAAAGGTTGTGTGGTAGGCCATTGGTATCAAAGTATGTTATCTTGTCCTTTCCATCTATCATTATTATTGATGTTTACCAAAAATGAAAACAATTCTTATATGATTTTTATATTCAGTAAAGATTAGTGATCATTGCAATCTTAAAATAGCAGCTTTTTGTTGAATCCATGGGCAAGCCTTCTTCTGAAATTTAGAAAGTCATTGTGAGTAGTCTATAGCTCATTCCAGTCTATTAAATGCACTGTTTGTCTAAACAGTACTGAAAATATTTACACGTTTTTTTCCCACTATGCCTTGTCATCTTTTTGCTTTTGTGATTTTCATTAAATTCCAGCAACTCTCATAAAGAAGTACCAGCATGATGTTTGGCATTGAGTGCATCTGTAGCTAAGTAATGCACTTAGCATCATTACAGGCCTTAAATGCACTCATTGAGGACACTAATTGCATTTTAAATTGGTTTGTTTTTCAGTTGAATAGGCCAGAATGCATTGAAAGACAAAGAAAACAAAGTGAGAGAGAAGTAAAGAAAAACAAGACAAAAACAGTAGTTTCCTCGACTGTAAAGCTCTCATATAGAAATTGCAACTTTGGCAAAGACCATGTACAATGCAGTTCATGAACTGCTTGTCACTGTGTTAATCATTATTGCTGTAGTCGGAGTGTAATGGTTGCAGCAGCGACAGTGCTCAGGCTTGAGTGTTCTTGAAGAGGATCTTCACCGCTTTGTAGTTACATCCTTAGGTTAAAAATAAACACAAGTCTATCCAGTTCAACCAATAGAAAAAATAAATAAATAGAAAGAATAAATAGAAACTTTCATATATAAAATCTTATATAAACCGTTGATCCAAAGGAAAGCAGGGTAAAACCAGAAAAAATTCATTACAATACATATATAGAAAACCGCTATATTCAGAATTCTATACCTGGAGCTGATCCAGAGGAAGGAAAAAAAAAAGAATTAATAAGTAAATAGAAAACTTCCATATACAAAATGCTATACCCACAGTTGGTCCAGAGGAAGGCAGAAAAATAGAAAAAAATAAATAGAATACATATACTGGCAGCACAGTGGCTAAATGGTTAGCATTTCCGCCTGGCAGTACTAGGGTCGTTGGTTCGAATCCCAGCCACAGCACCACCTGCCTGGAGTTTGCATGTTCTCCTTGTGCCTGCGTGGGTTTCCTTCAGGTACTTTGGTTTCCTCCCACACTCCAAAGACATGCAGGTAGGTTAATTGGATCCTGTCTAAATTGTCCCTAGTATGTGTATGTATGAATGTAAGTTAGGGACCTTAGATTGTACACCCCTTGAGGGTTAGGGACTGATGTGAATGTATAATATATGTGTAAAGTGCTGCATAAAGTGCTGCATAACTAACGGTGCTATATAAGTACCTGAAATAAATAAATAAATATACTGTATAAAAAAACACTTTGTACAAAATCCTACACCTGCAATTGATCCAGAGAAAGGCAAAATATACAACAGAAAAAAATAGAATAAATAAGTAAATAGAAAACTTCCATATACAAAATTCTATACTAACAGCTGATCCAGAGGAAAGCAAAATAAATAAATAACTAACTAAATAAATAAAAAAGAAATAGAATACATACAGCATATAAAAAAAACTATTTACAGAATCCTATACTTGCAATTGATCCAGAGGAAGGCAAAAAATAGAAACAAATAAATAGAATAAATTAATAGACAACCTCCATGTACAAAATCCTATACATACAGTTGATGCAGAGGAAAGTAAATTATATAGATAAATAAATAGAATATATAGAAATCCGCCATATACAGAATCTATTACTTACAGTGGATCCAGAGGAAGGCAAAAAAAACCCCACAGAATTAATAAGTAAATAGAAAACTTCCATATACAAAATCCTATGCCCACAGTTGATCCAGATGGGAGGAGAGCAAAATACCATATGGTCCAATTTGCTCCAACTGGAGGAAAAAATAAATTATTTTGTGGGCCCCATTAACACTTGCAATACATGCAGGAGACCCAGCAGGGGTTCTCAGGGATTAGATGCAGGAGGAGGCCCTATTGAAAGGAATAGGAAGCTGACAGCTTTCATAGCGAATCATGGCCGCTTTCATGTAATCGCTCATGGAGCAATTACCTGTGAATGATTGACTTTGGGTACAGACTGTCTGCTGGGTCTGCTGCATGTAATTGCAAATGACTCCATTTGCAAGTGTGAATGGGGCCTTTAATCCCATCCTAATCAGATAATTCCCTGGATCAACAATCCATGTTGTTTTTATCTGTAGGCAATAATGTGTTTTTTTTCAATTGCTACTTATCTATTTAACTTGGGTTATTCATGACTAATTTACACACCTAACTAATCCACCATTTTGCTTCTGTACACCAGATACCATTGCTATCTTTTTTCTTTTCTGCTGTCATCAGGAGCCAGGTGTCCCTTCCTTGTTCTTGCAGCCAGCCCCCTAATGATGTGCATGCCTTGCCAGCGTCCTGTTGTGGAATCATGGTGCACATGCAGTATATTACCCCAGAGCCTCCTGGGATGTGTGAAATGAGTATTCCAGGAGGCGGCAGAGAATATGTCATTCTTTCATAGGTGAAAATGCGGTATTTGCAAAAAAAAAAAAAATAAATCACAGAGCATAATCTGTGGCTGTGTGAAAGTAGCAGAGCAGGAAGAAAATGAATGGAAAGTGGGTGAAGGTACTCGTTAATGAAATGTTTGTTGCAAGTGATGGACATGAATGAGTCCTTTTTTCAACGTATCCAAAAGTCAGGAGCGTATTTGTATAACTTAACTTACTATTGCAAAGGTTCTAATTCATTTTCTTTCCTTGTGAAAGCTTTGTAAAAATTGTCACATGTCCCTGATCTTTCAAAATAAAGATTTATTTTTTTTCTGGTTTCCATTTGTATATATTTATTGTCACTTTGTTAAAGCTAAAATCCTGGCAGACAGTTAAATACGCAAATGGAAGACATGTAAGGGAGATATTGTAATTTTTGTCCATGCAGATCTGGACCTGGTTTTTGGTTGTTGCTGTTATGTAAAGCCAAAACCTTTTTATGCTTTGGATAGAATGTGGAAGGGTTAGAAGCTTTGTCTGGTATCTTTTGCAATGTAGGTCCCTGCTGGAAAAGGGGTTTGCCCTCTCTATGAGTCCTGATGACTATTGACAGTGGTAAAGCAAATGATGGGAAATCCTGCATTGTAGAGATGTCACAGGAATGGAAGGTGAGGGGAAATCTTCCAATAGGGGCATTTGTTCTGGTGACAACTGTCTAGGATGGGATATCCCCTAGCTTAGAAGAGGTCTTCTCTTATGGCTTTTTCTATGGGACAGAAAGTGTAGGGGAAAAAAACCCTGACAGGGGTGGTAACCCTTCTTTTACTCTAAAGCAGGGGTCTCTAAACTTTCTAAACAAAGGGCCAGTGTACTGTCCTTCAGTCTTTAGGGGGGCTGGACTATGGCCAACGGGAATACAAAATGTCCCAGCATCAGTGGCATAGGCAATCTCCTATCATTGTGTGACAGTGGGATGAATTGTGCCTCATCATTGGTGTCATTGCGAGGTATTGTGCCCCTTCATTGGTGTCATTGGCCCCATTGTTGGTGTCATTAGGGGGGGGGGCTATGCCTCATCATTTATCTCATTTTAAGGAATCTGCCCATCATTGGTGTCAGTAGGAGGAATTAGGCCTTTTTTTGGTGTCAGCGAATTAAATAGTGTCCCAAGGTCCAGATAAAGCAAGCACAGGGCTGCATTTGGCCCCCGGGCCGCAGTTTTGGAGACCACTGCTCTAAAGGGAAAAAATCTTTACATACACTTTGAAGTCCAACAGAATTTTCTGTTTAAATAAGCAAAAACACAAAAACAAAAGCTGCAAAATCTTACAGTTTGTTTTCTTTAGAACGCAGCCAGAACAAGTATAAACGCCTATTTCCTGCCAGTATGCTGTGAAGAAGGATCCTTGCTTTCTGTGTGGAAGCAGTGGTCTCTCTGCAAGGAGTCAAACCTATAGACTTGCAGTAAGCGAAGCTCACACCCCCTTCTGATTTGACAGCTCTAGCTCTGACACAGCAGGGGGGGTGTTGAACCTCTGCAGAGAGACAACTTCTTCCACATAGAGAATAAGGATCCTGATCTTCAGCATACTAGCAGGGACAGGCTTTTCTACTTGGGCTGTGGCTGCTTTCAAAAGAAATAAAATGGAAGACTTTCCCCACCCTTAGTTGTGATTCACCTGAAATGTATTTTCATGATTTAAACAGGAAGTTCAGTTAGGCTTTAACCACTTGACAACCGCGCTATAGCCAAATGATGGCTACAGCGCGGTTGTCCAGTTCTGGGAGGGCATCATATAACGTCCTCCCAGAACGCGCCCTCCCGCGTGCCCCAGCTGACACAGCTGATCACGTTGTGAGGTAAAGGCAATTCACAGCGGCCTTTTATCACATGATCAGCTGTGTCCAATGACACAGCAGATCACCAAATAAATACAGTTGACAGTTATTGGCTGCACTTTCCTCACGCTGTCACCAGCAATTGTCACAGAGCAGATTGTCACTGATTATCCGGGCACTGATGACCAGTGCCCTGATAATCAGTGCCCTGCAGTTCCGCGCAGCAGTGCCTCCAACCAATGCCCAGCAGTGCCAACCACCAGTGCTCAGCAGTGCCTCCCAGTAGTGCCCAGCAGTGAAATCCATCAGTGCCCAGCAGTGCCACTCATCAGTGCTGCCCAGCAGTGCTGCCCAGGATTTGCGCACATCAGTGCCCAGCAGTGCCGCCAGTCAGTGCCATCAGTGAGTGCTGCCAGTCAGTGCCACCCATCTGTGTCACCCATCAGTGCCACCTATCAGTGCCCATCAGTGCTGCGTATCAGTGCGGCCTCATCAACGCACATCAGTGAAAGAGAAAAATTACCTGTTTGCAAAATTGTATACAGTCATGGCCGAAATTGTTGGCACCCTTGATATTTTTCCTGAAAATCAAGTATTTCACACAAAAAAGGTATTGCATTAACACATGTTTTGCTATACACATGTTTATTCCCTTTGTATGTATTGGAACAAATATAAAACAGAGGCAGAAAAGCAAATATGACATAATGTCACACAAAACCCCAAAAATGGGCTGGACAAAAGTATTGGCACCCTTAACTTAATATTTGGTTGCACACCCTTTGGAAAACATAACTGAAATCAGTCGCTTCCTATAACCATCAATAAGCTTCTGACACCTCTCACCCGGAATTTTGGACCACTCTTCCTTTGCAAACAGCTCCAGGTCTCTCTTATTGGAAGGACACCTTTTCCCAACAGCAATTTTAAGATCTCTCCACAGGTGTTCAATGGGATTTAGATCTGGGCTCATTGCTGGCCACTTCAGAACTCTCCAGCGCTTCTTTGCCATCCATTTCTGAGTGCTTTTTGACGTATGTTTGGGGTCATTGTCCTGCTGGAAGACCCAGGATCTTGGACGCAAACCCAGCTTTCTGACACTGGGCCCTACAGTGCGACCCAAAATCCTTTGGTAATCCTCAGATTTCATGATGCCTTGCACACAGTCAAGGCACCCAGTGCCAGAGGCAGCAAAACAACCCCAAAACATCATTGAACCTCCACCATATTTTACCGTAGGTACTGTGTTTTGTTCTTTGTAGGCCTCATTCCGTTTTCGGTAAACAGTAGAATGATGTGCTTTACCGAAAAGCTCTATCTTGGTCTCATCTGTCCACAAGACGTTTTCCCAGAAGGCTTTTGGCTTACTCAAGTACATTTTGGCAAACTGTAGTCTTGCTTTTTTATGTCTCTGTGTCAGCAGTGGGGTCCTCCTGGGTCTCCTGCCATAGCGTTTCATTTCATTTAAATGTCGACGGATAGTTCGCGCTGACACTGATGCTCCCTGAGCCTGCAGGACAGCTTGAATGTCTTTGGAACATGTTTGGGGCTGCTTATCCACCATCCGGACTATTCTGCGTTGCAATCTTTCATCAATTTTCCTCATCCGTCCACGACCAGGGAGATTAGCTACAGTGCCATGGGTTGCAAACTTCTTGATAATGTTGCGCACTGTGGACAAAGGCAAATCTAGTTCTCTGGAGATGGACTTGTAACCTTGAGATTGTTGATATTTTGCCACAATTTTGGTTCTCAGGTCCTCAGACAGTTCTCGTCTCCTCTTTCTGTTGTCCATGCTTAGTGTGGCACAGACAGACACACAATGCAAAGGTTAAGTGAACGTCTCTCCTTTTTATCTGCTTTCAGGTGTGATTTCTATATTGCCCACACCTGTTACTTGCCCCAGGTGAGTTTACAGGAGCATCACATGCTTGTAACATTCTTATTTATCCGCAGTTGTGAAAGGGTGCCAATACTTTTGTCCAGCCCATTTTTGGAGGTTTGTGTGACATTATGTCGAATTTGCTTTCTTTCCTCCCTTTTTTTGTTTTGTCCCAATACACACAAAGGGAATAAACATGTGTATAGCAAAACATGTGTTAATGCAATACGTTTCGTGAGAAATACATGATTTCCTGGAGAAATATCAAGGGTGCCAACAATTTCGGCCATGACTGTAAATGAAACAAAGGAAAAGGAACAGTTTTTTTTCAAATTTTTTGCACTTTTTTGTTTATAGTACAAAAAATAAAACACACAGTGGCGATTAAATACCATCAAAAGAAAGCTCTAATTTTGTGAAAAAAATGATAAAAATTTCATATGGGTACAGTGTTGCATGACCGCACAATTGCCATTCAAAGTGTGTGAAAGCTGAAAATTGGCCTTAGCATGAAGGGGGTAAAAGTGCTCGGTAGGCAAGGGGTTACGTAACATTAGCAGGTCTTGTTACTGCCCCAGTCTGTGACAGTGAAGGAGAATTATTATTATTATACAGGATTTATATAGCGCCAACAGTTTGCTCAGCGCTTTACAATATAAAGAGAGACAATACAGCAACAATACAGTTCAATACAAGAGGGATAGGAGGGCTCTGCTCCTTGGAGCTTACAATCTAAGAGGGAGGGGCTGGTGGTACAAAAGGTAATAACTGTGGGGGATGGACTGATAGAAGGAATAGAAGATTCCATTATTAGCTGAAGGCGGGATAGGCTTCCCTGAAGAGATAGGCTTTCAGAGATCGCCTAAAAGAGGGCAGAGAAGGCGATAGTCGGATAGATTGGGGTACAGAGTTCCACAGGATGGGGGAGACTGGAGAAGTCCTGGAGACCAGCATGGGAGCTAGAGAGCAGGAGGTCATGGGAGGAGTGGAGAGTACGGTTTGGGTGATATTTGGAGACAAGAATGGTAATGTAATTTGTGGCAGAGTTATAAATGGCTTTATGTGTTACTGTTAATGTTTAGAATTTTATTTGTTGGGCAATGGGAAGCCAGTGGAAAGATTGGCAGAGAGGGGTGGCAGATATGGAATGGTTAGTAAGGTGGGTGAGTCTGGCAGCAGCATTCATGATAGACTGGAGAAGGACTGACAGACTGTTAGCCTGCGATGAGGTAGGCCAATGAGGAGGGAGTTACAATCGTTTAGGTGAGAGATAACCAGGGAGTGAATAAGTTGCTTAGTACTTTCAGAGGTTAAGAATGGGCTAGAAGCAGCAGAATGATAGGTAAGGGGTTGAATGGCCATCATTCCACCTGGAAGTGAGGTAGAGGCATTAGATGAAATGGCAGCATCAAGGAGCACAGGACAGGGAGGGTGTGGAGAGTGGGTAAGTATAATACTGAAAACATACTGTATTGTGTGGCAATGGTGAAAACTAAAAACTATAACTAGAGTTGAGCTTTTAATTTCATTGGCTGAAATTTTATAAAACCATGGTGTGATACATGTTTTCGGTAACATCATGAAATGCAATAATTGTTATGTAATGTACATAATGTATATGTTATTGTAATATGTAGATATATACAGTAGATATTCTCTTTATAATGTATGTTAACAAATATTGACTTATAAATGGTATTAATGTTCACTTTCTTTTTTTTTCCAGGAAAAAAGAAAATGATGGAATGGCTATAACCATGGATATCCTGGGAGACACATCGATATCTCCCTCCTACATGATCTTTTTATTTGTAAATCTCTTCTTTAAATTATGCATTGGTATCCAAGGACCCTCAATACAGATCTTCCAGTTTACACACCCAACATACAATGCCACTGTTTACGAAAATTCCGCTGCCCGGACGTACCTCAACAGTCAAACGAAAATTGGAATCAAGTTAGCCAACCTGTCCTGGGACATCAAATATAGGATCATGTCTGGAGATGAAGAAGGGTTTTTTAAAGCAGAAGAAGTTGTAATTGGAGACTTTTGTTTTTTAAGGATTCGAACAAAAGGTGGAAATTCTGCCATCCTGAACAGAGAAATTCAAGATAGCTATTTATTATCAATAAAAGCATCAGTGAGGGGAGAAGACTTAGAGGCTTGGACAAAAGTTAACATTCAGGTCTTGGATATGAATGATCTCAGACCACTGTTTTCCCCGACAACCTACTCTGTCACAATTGCTGAGAGTACACCGATAAGGACTAGCATTGCACAAGTTACTGCCACAGATGCCGATATTGGATCCAATGGGGAATTTTATTACTATTTTAAGAACAAAGTAGATCTATTCTCTGTTCATCCCACTAGTGGGGTTGTTTCGTTGAGTGGGCGCTTAAACTATGATGAGAAAAACAGATATGACCTAGAAGTTTTGGCTGTAGATCGTGGGATGAAATTATATGGCAACAATGGTGTAAGCAGTACTGCCAAACTTTTTGTTCACATTGAACGTATTAATGAACATTCTCCCACAATCACTGTGGTCACTCACATTCCTTCCATGTTGGACGTGGATCCATCTTATGCCATAATTACCGTTGATGACATAGATGAAGGTGCAAATGGTGACATTGAGTCTGTTTCAGTAGTGGCAGGAGATGCATTGCAACAGTTTACTTTGGTCAAAGAGGGCAAATGGATGAACGAGTATAAAATCAAACAAAAAAGTCCTATTGATTGGGACAGTTTTCCATATGGTGTTAATTTGACACTTCAAGTAAAAGATAAAGGGTCTCCTCAGAGATCTTCTGAAATTAAATATGTACATATTGCTAGCCCTAAAAAGGAAAAGGTGAAAGCCGAGTTTGAAAAAGATGTTTATGAAGTAACTGTCAGTGAGTTCTCTCCCCCTGGTGCTGTTGTTGCAGTAGTTAAGGTGCAGCCCATGACCATAACTGTGGAATACAAAATTTCTGAAAGTCAAGATTTTGCATATTTTAGGATTAATGCAAGAACAGGTCTTATCACCACAGCCCGTCAACTAAACTTGGTTGGGAAAGATACTTATGAAATCACAGTGGAACAAAAAGGCAGTGATATTAAAGCAAAAGTCATTATCAAGCTAGAAGATGCCAACGATCACATTCCACAGTTCCAGCAAACTTCATATGAGGCATTTGTCAACGAAAGTGTTCCCATTGGAACTAGCATTTTGATGGTTTCTGCTTCTGATATGGATAAAGGAGAAAATGGTTATATCACTTACAGCATAGCTAGTCTGAATTCTTTGCCTTTTGCCATTAACCAGTTTACAGGAACTATCAGCACCTCTGATGTTCTCGACTTTGAGTCTTCTCCTGAAAGTTACAGATTCATTGTGAGAGCTTCTGATTGGGGTTCCCCATATCGCCATGAGAGTGAAGTGAACATTACCATTCATATAGGGAATGTTAATGATAATAAACCATTGTTTGAGAAGGTAGCTTGTCAAGGAGTCATCTCCTTTGACTTTCCAACGGGTGGACATATCACAGCAGTCTCTGCAATCGATATAGATGAGTTAGAACTTGTCAAGTATAAGATCATTTCTGGAAATGAGCTTGGATTTTTCTACTTGAATCCTGATTCTGGGGTTTTACAACTTAAGAAATCTTTTATTAGTTCTGGTTTAAGAAACAGTAACTTTGCTCTTAAGATCACTGCTACTGATGGGGAATACTTTGCAGACCCCATGTTTGTTAACATAACCATTGTCCATGGCAAGGTACCTTCAAAGTATTTTGATTGTAAAGAAACAAGGGTTGCCCAGAAATTAGCAGAGAAGCTTCTAAAAAAGTCTAAAGCTAATGCCAAACTTAATTATGAAGATGGTTTGTTTGATTTCTATTCGGTAAACCGACAGCCACCCCAGTTTGACAAGTCATTTCCTTCTGATGTATCGGTAAAGGAGGACCTCTCTATGGGAACCTCTATCCTTAGGATTAAAGCTAGTGATCCAGATTCAGGGTTTAACGGAAAAGTACTTTACACAATTACAGATGGCAATACAGATAGCTGTTTTACTATTGACTTGGAATCTGGTCAACTGAGTGTGTTAATGCCGATGGACAGAGAAACAACTGATAAATATCTACTTAACATTACAGTATATGACCTAGGCAATCCCCAGAGGTCTTCATGGCGATTGTTAACTATCCATGTAAATGATGCAAATGATAACAATCCCATTTTCCTCCACGAAAGTTATTCAGCTAATATCCTAGAGAGCACAAGCATAGGAACAGAATTGATTCAGGTAGAAGCTAGGGACAAGGATCTCGGGCCAAACGGTGAAGTAATTTACTCTATTTTAACAGACACAAAAAAGTTTGCTATTAACAGCTCTACCGGAATAGTGTATGTAGCTGACCAACTGGACAGAGAGCTTATGTCCAACTACACTCTGAAAATTGAGGCAAGAGACAAAGCAGAAAATGGTCAGCAGCTTTTTTCAGTTGTTACTTTAAAGGTCTACTTAGATGATGTCAACGATTGTTCTCCTGTTTTCATCCCTATTAGTTACACTGCTAGGGTGCTTGAAGACCTTCCAGTTGGTACTGTCATCTCTTGGCTTGAGACTCAAGACCCTGACCTTGGCCTTGGAGGTCAAGTCCGTTACTCATTGGTGAATGACTACAATGGAAGATTTGAAATTGATAAAACCAGTGGTGCTATTCGCTTAAACAAAGAGCTGGACTATGAAAAGCAACAGTTCTACAATTTGACCGTAAGAGCTAAGGATAAGGGCCGTCCAGTCTCTCTTTCATCTGTCTCTTTTGTGGAGGTTGAAGTGGTAGATGTTAATGAAAATCTTCATACTCCTTACTTTACGGATTTTGCTGTAACAGGATCTGTAAAGGAAAATTCACGTATTGGAACTAGTGTTTTGCAAGTTTTGGCAAAAGATGAAGATAATGGCCGTGATGGTGAAATACAGTACTCTATAAGAGATGGCAGTGGACTGGGAAGATTTAGCATTGATGAAGAAACTGGTAAGTGTATTAAAGTGAATTCAATCTTACTTTGCTTTTTAGATGTTGGATTAGGTATACTGTAAGCAACCTATGCTGCCTAATGTGTATATTTGTTAATATTTTAATGCTTCCCCCTAATGGAATCATCAAATAGAATTGTGCCCTTGTGCATAGAGCATTTATCTCATATTCTGTAAAAGCAGGCAGAAGCTTTAAGAGGGTTTATAGGAAAACTGTAAAGGCACAATGTTTGCAACTATGGGTCCTAATCTCTAAGGGAGAGCTGCAGAGTTTTGGTAGGACAGAAACTGTATTAACAGAGTTTGCTTGGAACACCTCCTACTGGTGAAATCTGGTATTGTAGTGAGACCATCAAATACTATGATTATTAATAACTATATTCCTCTAGTCTGGACCAGTCCACCAATTTAATATAAGCAACAGATGGACAGGAGTATTATTTACTTACATATCCCAGCTGCCAGCCTGCTCCCTGCCAGCATGTTGAGGAGAAGGACCCTTGCTCTTTGTGTGGAAACATTGGCCTCTCTAGATTTCCAACATGCCTGAGTCAGAGCTAGGGTTCTCCAGTCAGCAGGGAGTTTTGCTGATTGCAGAGTTGTATCAGCAGAAGTGGGTTCCAGGATCTTCAGCCTGTAGCAACCAAAAAATGTTCCCAAACTCATCAGCACCAGGGTTGATTTAATAAAGGAAAGTAGGCTGTTCACTTTGCAAGGGAATTTGCCCCAGAGCTTAGTTATTTTAATGAAATTTTATTTTTGCAATTCCCAACCATGTGCAAAGTAAAGAGCATTTTTGCTAGTAAATATTTGGACAAAGGAAGTGATCAGAGCTTTACCTCATTTCCTAAGCCTTGGTTAAAATTCCCTTGCAAAATACCCTTGTCTTTAGTAAAGCAACACCACCATGTCCAAATTGTAAGATTAGGAAACCAATTATCAATGGCTATTCCTATGTGCTATTCTTTTAAAGCAATACAGTTGCTATGTTGGATTTGTAATCTTCAGTATAGTATGTAGTTATATAGAATGTAAAATTATTATTTTGTCTCTATTGGAGTTTAGGAGAATATGTCCATCTAAATATCTATATAGCTTTTGAAAGTTGCTTTGTATCGCATTTAAAGTCTTTTTCTGCTGGATTTCTCTTGATTGCAGTTAAGTTGCCTGTTAGCTAAAGGAGCAAGTTGTAACTTTTTTAAGGGACAGTTACTCAAAGCTGTTAAAAAGGTTGATTTACCTGAAAGCATGATAAATCTATAGCTTGGTCTGAGATATTTTTGATATTTTGTAACCTTTCCCAATGTAGGTTTGAAAAGAATTGGGACTGAAAAGACGGGAGTGATTGGAGGGTAGAGAAAAGAAAGGTTTTCCAAGCTTTACTTCCAAGTTAACTCTTGAAACAAGTTCTGTTACTGTGCTGACTTTTTTATGTTCCCTCAACAATGGAAAAAGCAAATCATTATTAAATACTGTAATGCTTTTCCAAAGAAACTTAATAATCCAGAATTAACCTTTGAAATGTTCATTTCGGCCAGGCCAACAAGTTTGGCTGAGTCAGCTTGGCAGTTTGGACTGCTGCCCGCTGAGATATGTGTGAAAGCCATTCAGCAATATGATCTGTGATACTCTAAGTCATTAGTGGATTGCTATTGGCCCGGTGGCAGCTAAAACACCTCTGAATAATTAATCTTCTGTCTCGTTACTGAGAGAGAGTCACAGATTGAATTACTTTACACTGACAGGGCTGTTTATTTACCGTTTGTTTAGCTCTTGTGCTCATTATGAAGTGGCCATCGATTTTAGGTTAAAGGTTTGCCGCAAATCCAGATGTGTCACAGGTTATTAGTCGAGGCAGTTAATGAAGGATGGCGGTGCCTATGCATTATATCTAGTTTATGGTTTCCTTAAAAATCTCCAGTAAGTACTACCGTATGTATTTATGATGGTCTCATTACACAACTATTTATAAAAAAATAAACTGCAACCCCAGTTTGAAAAAGGAAATGTATATTCGTTATCCCCATACTTTCCAGCAGGACGTATACTGTAACTTTGGTGGCAGTGCTCAGAAATGCAGATGGCAAAGGACTAGTCACCAATTTTACCTGTAGGCGTTTGATCTTCTCCTCACCAACCATGCCTTCTTCGGCACTGTGTCTCTGTGTATAGGCAGCCGTCTTGGTAGAGGTCGGACTATTGCTTTTTCATATCAGTTCCCCCCCCCCCCCATAGACAGGTGATCTGATGACTGGTGAGGCAATATTCAAGAATCAGCTGGAAAGGTGGAGGTAGCTCAGATGGACTGAATGTATAAAACAGAAGCAGGGATATGCTTGATATTCATGTCTTTAGACACAGTTTCCTCTCCAGGAAGGAGAACAGTGACCAGCACTGTAGTGACATCACCAAATCTGACTCCAAATCTGGTGAGACCAGCAGTTTAAAATCATCAGTGCCTTAAATAATCTTGTGCTACAGATATACAGCTAGAAGGTTCAAGAACCAATAGTGGAATTCCACAGCTTTTTTTTAATACAGACAAACTGTACATTTTTACATAACTGATAAGGCACAGTCAGGAGCGGACTGACAACTCATGGGGTCCCCGAGCAATAGGGGATCATGGGGCCCCTGTGTCCTTGCCCAAACTCAAAAAAGCCTATGAAAAATGTATCAGGGGCATCTCATGGGGCCCCCTACTGACCCTGGGCCCTCAGGCAGTGCCCGAGTTTCCAAATGGTCAGTCCACCCCTGGGCACAGTTAACATTTCTAGATGTTTACTATAACATAGGAAATCTTCACTTTTTGAGTTGAGGTCCACTCCTGTCAGGTATACATTTATTTTTTTATTTTTGTTGTGCATCGTTGCTTCTCATATAAATTATAGATGTGGGGCTGCTCCTTCTGCTTAGTAGTGGACACAGTAATATTGTATTATTTGCATTTTAGCTTCTTTCCCATTGCAAAAAAAAAAATGAAATGGGCCTAATCAGTAAAGTCATGCAAAGAGCAGTAGTCAAAGCAACAAATCTGTTCTGGTTTGGTTTCAACAAGCTGAATTCTGGTTGTGAAGGCTTTACACTGTTTTTTTTTGCACTGTTTTATTGTATTGATAATTTTTAGTAAGTGAAAGAATATGTCTGAAATAAGCCTATAAAGTTGGACTCTGGGATTAATGAAAGGGTTACATGGCTGTTAACTCTAGGGGTAGAGGTAGGATGTAATGCTTATCTTATTCCTTGATTTCCTGTTAGCCAGCACTCACCTCTGTTGCCTAGGATTGTGGGTGAGTTCTCACCATCCTCATGTACAATGCGGGATTGTTGGTCCTGTATTGTTCAAGATGATGTCAAAATGTGATTTTTGCGGAGCGCCGAAGAGAAGTGGCTTCGGGGGACCAGTCACACTGCATAGAAGAATCTTGCCCAAGCAAGGAAAAAGGTAAGTATTACAGCTTATTCTTCTATCCCTAGATTTAACAAGTATTTAACCCTTGAAGTGCAGAATGGGGGCACTGCAAGGGTATTTTTTTTTCATGTCTGGACTGGGATTACAATTGCTAATATGTACAGTATGTCTTTCATGTAGAATTAGCTTTAAACATAATTTCTCCCAAAACTTTTTATTTTGTTTTGGCTAAACTGAGATGGAGTTAGAACCTTTGTTGGGTATTATATTCCTGATGGTGAGGTTTTTTTCAAACCTGTCATAACAAGAAATTATGGGAAATCTCTTAAATGAGTACCTAGTGAAAAACACATTTTTTGTGGAGTAGGGAGGGGTAAGAACTTCTAACGATGTTTTTTTCGCCTATACCTTGCTGTTCTAGTGACAATCACAATTCTTGTCCTGGTGTCACAGGGACAGAAAGTTAGGTGAAATCTCTCCAATGGGAGTCACAGAAATAACAATTTACCAGATGTTAACTGTTCCCTACTCAATTCAAAACTAAAAAAAAGGGAGTTATAAGCACCAATAGAACTGTACATAGTTCATACAGAGTACACCTGGCTGGATGTGGTGCACAAGGCTGCTGTCTGTCATGCCAACACCAACCATTTAGCTTCAGTATGAGCACTCGTTACTGTGTTATTTTTTTCCTCTGGGTTATGAAATTACTAAAATCCAGGATACAAATGTACCTGGAAGCCTTCAGAAGATGAAAGTGTTAATCCTCCTTGGAAAGTCTTTTTTAGTAATAAATCTTTGCAGGCCTAGGGAGTTGAGCATAACTTGGATTCTGGCTCAGCTGTGTTGGGATTAATTGCTGTAGATAAGGTCTATGCGCTGTTCAACTTCAAGGTAAAACCTGCACTTTCTCTTTCATGGTGGCTTGAAAATGCTGTACAGTCAAGTGAAGTGAACCGTGATCTCTGAAAAACAATGGAAAGATTTATCAATCCTGCCACACAAGAAGGAACTGGAAAACAATTGGATAGGTTATGAGGCAGATATACTTGACTCATAAATTAGTCCTTTAGGTGCACAAAACTAGCTCTGCTCTGATATAAAACTTACCACCATCCAGGAATGAGCTTATGGGTAAGCAGAATAGGCAGCCAACTTGGATGTGTCAAAGTTAGATGGGCAATGTATAAAATGCCTGGACCGGCAGCCTATACACACAGCTCATACTAAGGATTACCATACATGTTAAAATATGACTGTACAATCAAAGTACGATCAGCTAAAGATTTCCTAAAACTCTTTCATATAGGGGCCTAGCTCAACTATCCATTTAATCTATGTCCAATCAAGCAGGACTTTGCACTGTGTAGTTACAGAGTTAGTCAAGTTGAAAACAGCCACAAGTCCATCTAGTCCAACCAACAAAAAAAGTAAATAATAGATCTGGTAGATCTAGTCCTGCACTTGCAAGCATTACTTATCCTGGGGAACCTCTCTTGCTTTCATTGAAATGTTTTTGGCCAGGTGCACAAGAACTGCTGAGGCCCTGATCTGGACCTCTGGACTTTTTCGAAGCTCAGCCCTTTAAACATCATTGGCTGCCAGCTGAGTTGGAGGATGCACAAGAGGTGTACATACATGTTCTCTTTGCCTGCTGCTATCTCTGCTAAGGGAAAGTAATCCTGCTGCCAACCTGACCCCTGGTCCCACCACACATGAGCAGAAAACTTTTTTGTTCACTTGATTTCACCTTTGGGACTTTATTTCACTATTTATTGTTATGTGTCCATTATTTAAGCATGTTTTCATGTCATATAACATACATTGAGGCAGCGCTCCTGCTATTTTGTGTATTATGAGCAAAAAACTGCAACCTGTGGGGATTTATGCATCTACACAGTCGTTATAGAGTAGTGACTGGTTACAGGAAAGGGAACCCATAGGGAAATATATAAACTATCTGGCCAAAGGTATTGGAGTCAGTGCGTAACACCCAGGTGACTAGTATTTTCTGAAGGAGGCCAACTATAGCAGCCTCTGTATTTCTCTTATGACATATTTACTTTAAAGTAGATGTAAGCCTAATCAGTAAAACCTTGTATACGCTTTTAGGGTTGATTCACACAAGGTTTGTTCTCTGAAGAGTGATCAATGTTCAGGGTGTTCTTCAGAGAGCATTGATAGGAGGTAAGGAGGCATTGTAATGCCACCTCACCGCCTGCTTTAATTACTTGGACCCCGCAATAGTATGCCAAAACCATGTGCATTGTGCACAGCTGCTGGGTGATTGCAGAGTGACTCCATTCACTTGAATGGGTCCCAATTAGTGGGTAGTAGTGCCCACCCAAACAGAGGGTACAGTTCCTTATGCGGCCGTGGAATGAGTACACCTCAGTCACTGTCACTGCAGCTGAAGGGGAGTGGTTGGGGAGCAATAAAGCAATGGCTCAAACACAGGGTTTTACTACCTCCCAACCGCTAGTGTGAACAAATCCTTACATGTTAAAGACACTTTAAAAGTGTTTTCAGTTCCAAATTGATAATTTTTATTAGAATACCTGTTGATCCTTCCATGCAGGTCCTTGTTCACACTCTGCCTGTAATGGGGTAAGAATACTAGTTCTGCTATGTTGTCCCAAATGCACCCTGTAGATCTCAGGCCACCATGTTGACACACACTGCATTAACATGGTCTACAGTTGTCTCTATCAAGAAGTCAGTCCATGTGCAACTAACAATGGAGAGAGTGGCTAAAACAGGATGGAGGAGATCAGCAGATATGCAAAAGACATAACGAAAAAAAAGCGAAAGAAAAGTAATTTACAGAAAACATGGCATTTATGATGCATGGTGCTTTAGAAAACTTAATACCATTCCCTTAGGATATAGATCTATCTTAATAGCCATTTATAGAAGGATTCAGAATGATATGAATGTCACTTTGAAATTAATTTATTTTTGTAGCCCTGATATTCTTTAAAACGTTGCAATGCTTACTAATGCAACAGATTCTTAAACACCAGTAGACAGAGTGGTGACCCTAGCCCCTCTTCAGCAGGGTCGGTATAAAGACTGCCTTTTGTTCATAGTTACAACCTATTCACAGCTGCTTCTTTGTCTTTTGTGTGCTGTAATATATTGAAAGCAATTCCTTGCTTTGATTCTTTTCGCCTCTCTCTTTTTTTTTTGAGCCATTATTGCTTTCAACACTTTCTTATAATAATCAGGACTAGTATCAAGTGAGATCCCCATTAATGGATGTGAACATACTCAAAAAATGGCCAAACTCTACACAGATGTTCCATACCTCAACAGCTCTGATCAATCCACTCTGAAGACCTGGTCTATGAATGCAAATCCAGTAATGAATATTTTTGGTGGTGTGAAAGTTGCCTGTCTAGGCAATCCTGTTTAAAGGGTTCTGTGAGGTCTTCTGTACAGAAGTTGTATCCTTTAGAGGAGATCATGTGTAGTAATGTAGCTCTTAAAGTGTTGACATTTCAATCGCAATTGAAGTGTCCAGGACTTTGGCTGTTTCTCGGTAGTAGTCTATGTATTTTATTTTCTTTTTCCTCATTTGAAATTGAAATAAGATTGAAAAATGTGTAATAAACCAAAAACAAATGTGGGGAAAAAATAACGCCTTGAGTCAGGAACAGTATTGAAATGCTGGAGAGATGGTGGTAGACTTGAAAAAGAACGGTGGAGAAGTAGATAATATGTTAGAGGCAATGCTGAGTAGTGTTTAAAGACATGTATATATGCTTTTTCTCTAACATCACACATTCCATCTTTGGCAAGGAATAAAGAATTGCTGCAAAGCTGAAAGCAATTTGAAGAGCAGCTAATTTATATGGATATTTTATTCTACCTACCAGTAAAGAACATGCAGAAAACTTGGGTCAATTGAAAGGACTGTGGACGTCCTGAGGGCATAACAAGGGTAAATAAGTCCATATGTACTCAAAAGTTCTGCATTTTGCTTGTGGAACAAGTGAAACCTTTGTGTGGATTTAAAATGCCATTATATCATGATAAATTATATTGATATTCACATTTTTTTTGTGTCTTTGATTTTAATGCCTGAAGGTATATGCAGGTGCCCAGACATATGTCGTCTCTGGCTCTTACCAGTATCCAAGACCTGGTGACCTAGAATTCTTTTGAAAATAGCAGTGAAAAAAGAAAAATATTTTCTTTAAGCAATACAATAAGGATTTAAGTCTCACTGAACAATCTTTATAAAGCCTCTTAGAATGACCAACTCTATATGATGTAAGGGCCTACCTAATCCATACTTGTATTTAGTAAGGCTGACATATCTAAACAATATTGCACAACTGAAATGCACAAGCACAACAGGAAACACTTCCAAGTCCATCCATTTGAGGACTGCCATTCCTGAGCATTCCTCTTCAGTTGTCCAATCCTATGCTCCTCCAATCTCTCCTCAAGCCAACCAGAAGAACACTATCTTCAACTTTGGGTCAATGACTATAATGCTTTATGGATATGGTGTGGGCTTGTTTTAAGTAAGAAACTTGTGCAATACTACTTTTTATTACATGATCTTCTTTGCCAGCTAATTTACTTTAGTTTTGTTGTAGTTGGTTTACTATAGCTCACTCTTGGATATACAGTGCTGGCAGGAATTGACAGTGGAGAGTGTGCTGTTACATTACTGGATGAGGGTGTTCCTATGTATATATTGTCGCTTTCAGTGTTATATGTATGGTGGATCATCCCCCTGTTGAGTGCCCCCCATAGCAAGCCGCTTGCTATGGAGGGCACTTATGCAGGCTTTATCTCGACCCGCTCTATGTGCGTTTATTGACACAAAAAGCACAGATTAGCCCCGCCCCCTGCTCTTTGCTAAGTGGTTGTGACTGATGCCAGTGCCTCCTGCTGCTGCCTCTCTGTACAGTGAGGAGAGAGAGAGCCACTGCTGACTGGAACAGTTCTGGATTGAGATTGGGCTCAGGTATGTGTAAGGATGGGGGCTGTGGGAGGGGCTGCATACAGAAGTTTTTTCACCTTAATGCAGTGCAGAGCATTAAGGTGCCTTTAGAAGCACTTTAAATTTGGGGGCTGCTTTAGTGTTCTGTTTTTAGAGTTTTTTTTTTTTCCTTTATTTTTGCCAGGTGATCTGGCCAATAACACACTTCTTGTCATAGGTTGGTTCTATCTATGTCCCTATTGCTATCTATGGAAAAGCAATAGGGACTCCCTTGGACAACAGTGTTGTGTGGAGAGGGAGATGTCAGATGGACAAGTCAATTTAGATGGACTTTACATAAGTGACTAAACAATTAAAGCTGAACTCCAGCTAACACTTTTTAGGCAGTTACAGAAATATTTGTATTTCTTTTGAGATAATGATTTTATGTAGATAAATAAAAGCTGACCATTGTAAGGAGCCCTATCAGTGTTAAATGGTTTATCTCAATCCTCAAACTGCCACTTTTGCTGGACAACATGATCTGTTAAAGAAAGTTGAAAAATAATAGACTTACTGGCCGGATCACCAGGTGAAGATAAAGGTAAAAATGCCTAAAATAATAACTAATAAAGACATCACATTGCTTTTGTGTTTAATACCACTTTAAGCCTAAATCTAGTAAATGCTACATATTAGATTTTATTGTGTGTGGCCAGTCTAACAACTGTTGTCTATAAACATGGGGAAAAGAATGTGAACTTATTTATCATAGCAAGTGAAAATTAAGTTGAATTTTCTCACCTACCAGAAAAAACTACTTAACCAAAATGTTGGCAGGAATCCGGTTACTATGGGTATTACCTCCACATTTAAAGCATACCCTTGCCCTTTTGACCATTAGCATTTTCATGACTCTTCAAAATTTTATTTTTCTTACAGCATGAAATTTGCTGAATTAAAAAAAAAATCTCAGTTTTGTCACGTCTATCTAGAATTATTTCACCAGTAAAAATTAGAGTTAATGAGGCAGAAAGACTAATCAGTGGGAGACATTAATCACAATTTTGCCAAGCAACAAAAAGTAAAGTTCCCTGAGGGGTATGTTTTGGGAAAAGGCAGCCTAAAAGGACCTTCATTTTTCTTAAGTCGTTTTGAAAAAGTTGTTTTCTTGTTGCGATCTCAGTCATTGCTTAACAGTGGGATCTTAAGTTGCACATAGGCCAATAACATACTAGTAAATGACAACCAGTGACACAGTTGAAAGCATCTTATCAGAAGATATGAAAACGTCTTATCCGATGGTATGAATACGTCTTATCAGATGGTATGAAAACATCTTATCAGAAGATATGAAAATATCTTATCAGGCTGTTCAACTTTTCAATTGAAATCAGAAATGGTTGTTGGCATCTGAAATGATTGTTTATGACAGAACCTCTCCTTCATGCTCAAAGGAAATCCACAAAGGAAACAATTGTTTCAGATGAAATTTTTCCCTTACATAGAGATGTTCTGTCAGTCCATTTTTGATATGTGATTAGATGGATCAAAAGCAGACTGCAATATATTCTTGTGTGGATATGGTTACATATCCATTTACATCCAGGGCCAATTAAGTCGGTCCAGGTTTTACATTTGGAGACCTGAATGGAAAGGATTGGATATACAGTATATGGATCAGGTGTCCCATCAAAAGTTGAAAGAACATTTCCGTTCTGATCCAACTTATCAGTGGATTACTCTATAGATAAGTGGCATCCATGTCCGTTATGATTCCATTCCATTTTTTTTCATCTTTTGATGGAAGGCCTAATGTAAACAGATGTGCATCCCTATATATCCACTCGTTTCTATTCAGGTCTGCAAACTCGGACCTGGATGCAAGTTATTGAATTCAGTCTGCCGAACTTCAAAGAACCTAGATGTGACTGGATATGTGACTTTATATGTGACTTATATATTCTGTTTATATAAGGATACATGCCAGTCCATTTTGATCCATCTAATCACGCATCAGAAATGGACTGATGGAACATCAGTTTGAAAGGGGTCTTAGACTAAAAAGTCTCATCTGAAACAATTGTTTTCTTTTTGATTTTCCTTTAGGCATTGAGGGCTTTCTTCATAAACAATCATTTCAGAGTGATCAGCCTGATAAGATGTTTTCAGGTGCAATCATATTTATCGAAAATTGTATACAAAAAAAACAGAACAAGACTCCCACACGGGGGGGGGCAATTTAAGCAACAAGATGACCACACGGTGCGAGAAGGGCACTGGATGCCTGAGTCCTAAGATCCAGGAACATGAGAGAGAGGGGCACAGGGTTTGGATAAGATATAGATAGATAGATCAAATATTAAAAAGTCAAAAAAGGGAAGTGGGGGTGAGGGTGGACAGCAGGGTGAGAAGGGGAGGGAGATAGAATTCTTGCAGGCAACGGATACAAGTAAAGTCAGCCAGGATTACCCAGGCTGGTTGGATGCAGGGTAAGAAGAACAAAAGACCACCATGGAGCCCACATCTTGAGGAATTTAGAGTGGAAATGCTTTTCATCTTTTCATGAACCATTAGGGTGGTTAGATTGGTCTTCACCTCTGCAAAGGAATCAGAAGGCTTTTTCCAGGCCCTAGCTATGGCACATTTTAGCAGCTATAAACAAGTAGATTGCTATTTTCTGCTGATAGGAGAATAGATATATGAAATAGAGTGAACAGAAGCCTGAAGGCCCCAGACCAAAATTCCACTAGGCAAGAGCAGGACCACTATATATGGACCATGTCCCGGCATTGACCACAGCCCTTAAAACATCTGTCACTATAGAAGGGGTTCATACTTGCTATTGATAAGATGTTTTTAGATATGAGTCTTCCTTTCATGTGGATGCTGGCACACGATGAGTAGTCTTAGTCAATGTGTGCATGCTTCCTTGTTTTTGAATTTGGAGAATACTTATCGGCAAATGTTATGTATGTGCACTTGTATGGGCTACCAGAAAATCACATTTCTAGTGGTATGTTCTAGTGATGTGATACACAGAGATGAGACAACTCCTCGTACATAAGTTGTACTGTTTATCTGCAGTTTGCTCTTCTCTACATCTTTACATACAATTCTGCTTGCCTGAGAGTTTAGAAAAAAGGGGGCGGGGAGATGAAATTACACACTGCAGAGTTCAGTGAGGAGAGTTCTAAGAGCTTATTGGAGGGAAGAGAAACACCCCCCTCCACTCAGCACCCAGGAACAGAGCTGAGCCTGCCAATCTGCTGGAGGTCCCTCCCTGCCATCATATTTTTCCTGTTGTAAGGAAAACCTGCCAGAAGTGATTCATGCAAATAGGAATGAGGTAGCAGACAGAAATGACACTTAGTGCTCTTAATTGAGGCAAGTACACACTATAGAGGGATATGCGTTGTTAATATTTCATGTCTGAGGTTTACAACCACTTTCAGTATATGTCCAGTCAAAATGTTTGTTTTTGTTTGGGAGAGAGAAGGGTCAGAACCTTTTTCAGGTTTCTACCGCTATGCTGAGCTTCCTTAGAGAGATTTTCCTTTACTTCCTATCACAGTGACAGTTCAGCAGACAGGAAGGGAGATAAATTCTGCAAATGCACAAAAAAAGTTGGGTGCGATCATGTGCACTGCTGTATGCACAGTTCCTATCTCATAGTCCATAGTCCATCTCGGGAGTGAGCAAGAGAGGGTGGCTATATTCCTTCATATGAAGGGACCATGGAGAACAAACGTAGCCACCCTCCAACAGGAAGTCAGATCATGCCAGTAAAAAAAAAAAAAAATATGGAGACAATAGAGGGTACTTATTTGAATTTAGAATACATACTTAAAGTGTTACTAAACCCCCAACAGTAAAATCAGTCTGTATTTGCAGTAAAGCATGCTTGTTATACTCACTGTGGAACCTAAGGGGTTAATGCTCTGCACTGTGTAAAAAGGTTGTTTGATCCTGTCTTCTGTGATCTTCCCCTTTTCCTGTCCCCAATCCATCTGTTCATAGAACAGAGCCTTGAGGGCAAGCTGCACATGCTCAGTTTGATGTGTATTGCTACAGAGTTTTTTTTTTCCTTTGGAGAGTGCATGTGATCAGCACAGGGCCAATCAGTGCTGTCCAGACACAGGGTCAGGGGTCCAGCATCCTCACAGGACAATCAGGGTAGAATGAAAACTTCTCCTATATGATTTACACAGTGATCTGCTGGACACTGATAGAAGTCACAAGACTGCTCTAACAGCTGATGAGAAAAGGCATTTAGCAATTTTCTATATACTAAAATAATTGTATTTCCATGTTTTGTGTACTGTGGCAGACCAGATATAGTGAGTGCAGGGTCCTGGGTTTAGGAACACTTTAAACAGAATTTTTTAAAACCAGAGTTTAGTGTCACTTTATTACAATTAAAATTAAATTCCAAACGACTAGCAATTATGAATTCCATATGTTTTCACAAAAGTGGCGCTTTCCTTCAAAGCTTGCCTCTAACTGTCAGATTGTGTGTACACATGACAGTTACTAGAACAGTGCGTTATGGGTTTGAACGTTTTTTTTAGAAAAGTAGAAATAATAAGGCCTAAGGCACTGTATATGATAAAAGGTAAAAAAAATCTTTAGCACGTCGGCTGCTCTTTTTTTGACAGTTCCATTCTGATACATTTTAACATCTAACACTGAATTCAGGAATTCTGCCAAAGCTTATTATTAGTTTAACTTTTTGTTATTCCGTGACGATATTTAGCTGTAGGTGTTCTGCAGTTTGAAAAAGAACATGAACCTCAGCAGTGAATATTCCCGCATGTCTTACATTTTGTAGTTGTACTTCTGTTGGATTCTGTTAAAAGTTGGCAGCTCTCGTATTTTTCTCTTCTTTATCAGCCATGAGACCAGCAGAGATTTACAACCGTTCCGAAGAAATATTTTTGTTTATTACATCTCTTATTGCAGAACCGAATTTGCTGGGTAAATATTGTTGTTAGGAACAGATTGAGTGACTTAGAAACAAAAAGTATTTTAGCAAACATCAGTTTAAAGTGTATTTCCACTTTTTGCTGTCATATATGAGAAACCCCACTGTATGTTTGTGTTACCATTCTCACAGCATGCCTAACAATAGTTAATATACATATGTCTTACCTTTCTAGTTGTTTCTTCGGAGCAGAATTATACATTATTATTATTTTACAGGATTTATAGAGCACCAACAGATTGCTCAGCGATTTACAATATAACGGGAGACAATACAGCAACAATACAGTTCAATACAAGAGGGTTAGGAGGGCCCTGCTCCTCAGAGCTTACAATCTAAGTGGGAGGAACATAGGACTCTATAAGAAGATTGTATTGTTCACAATAACTTGCAATGGGCAATTAGGGGACAGTTTTTTGTCTTTAACTACTTGCCCTCCAGAGGATTTATCACCCTTCCTGACCAGGCCATTTTTTGCGATACGGCGCTGTTACTTTTATTGACAATTGAGCAGTCATGCAATGCTGCACCCAAATTAAATAGAGCTTTCTTTTGATGGTATTTGATCGCCTGTGCATTTGTATTTTTTGCGCTATAAACAAAAAAAGACTGACAATTTTGAAAAAAAAAAAACTGTATTTTTGACTTTTTGCTATAAAACATATCCAGTAAAAAAATTTTAAAAATCAAATGTAGTCATAAATTTAGGCCAAAATGTATTCTGCTCCATGTCTTTGCTAAAATAAAATCCCAATACGTGTAAATTAATTGGTTTACATGAAAATTATAGCATCTACAAATGGCAGTATATATACTGGAATTTATATATATATATATATATATATATATATATATACATTAGGAATGACAGCGATCAGTGACTTATAGCGGAACTGCATTTGGCATTCTGACACTGGTGGGGGGGGGGGAAGACGGGACTAACTGCCACTAACTGCCACTAACTGCCACTGACATCCCAATGACACTAATACTAATAAAAAGCACTAACACTGTACTAATGGCACTAGGCAGGAAGGGGTTAACATCTGGGGGCGATCAAAGGGTTAACTGACAAGAGTGAGGAGCCAACCTGAAACAGGAAATTGGGGCAGTGATTAGGGCACTAGCTCATACTGGAATACACACAAGAAACAAAAGATAGAAAGCTGCATATTCAGTAAGTTCAGTTTACAACTGCTAAGGATATCTGTCAGCACATCAAAGTTGCAAATAATTATGGTAAACAAAACTCCCCAGCCCTTGTCTCAACATACATGTATAACATACATACGTGTGTGTGTGTATGTATATGTATATATATATATATATATATATATATATATATATATATATTACATATATTTCGACAGAGGCACAATTTTAGATTTTTGCAGGTATTTACCAAAACATATTCAAGCTATAGTTATATAATGGATATGGGCTGAAAGTGCACACTCTCAGGTTTAATTTGAGGGTATGTACATCCAAATTGGAGGAAGGGTTTAGGAATTACAGCTTTTAAGAGTAGCCACCCCCCCCTTTTTCAAGGGACCAAAAGTAATTGGACAATTAAATCAAAAGCTGTTTCATGGCCAGGTGTGGGCTACTCCTTCAGTATTTCTTCATCAATTAAGCAGGTAAAAGGTCTGGAGTTGGTTCTAAGTGTGGTATTGCATTTGGAATCTATTGCTGTGAATCTACATCATACGCTCAAAGACAAAGTTAGGTAGAATTTTGAAGGAAAAAGATAAGCAGCATTTTTAAAAATATTATGCTATATGAAGGGGAACATGTAACAAATATAAGGTAGGTGTTATTCCAATTTGTTTGCTAAAGTTTAAATACAACAAGGCATTCACTGGTCATGGTCAGAATGCAAGAAAATGTGAGCCTGTGTGGAAAGGTGAAGTCATTAGAGTGAAGTTTCTCTTTTGCAAGCCAAGAATCAGTCCAGCTGACCAAGGTCAGAAAGTCTCTCAATTTAAATGTCATTTTACATTCAATAAATGCAGCTATAACCAGATTTAGCAAACCTTTTACAGTGCTTGTGGGCGAGGCTACTTCTTAACCACGTGATTCCTGTGCAAGCTCCCTACACAGAGCTACAACGGGATCAGTGTTCTGAATCAGACCTCAGGGCCATTAAGGAAGTCCATCCACCAGCAATGTTGCTCATAGGATAGCTAAATAAACAGGACACAAGCCAGAAATAAAATCAGAATCAACACAAAAAGCACTCTTTGGTTCTTGGAATACTAAATCCTCGTGGTTGATTGGAGTGCCACTTTAAGTCATCAGTAGATGCGGCACATAACGATGCCACGGAGAAGACTAATTGCTGTTTTGTACACAGACCAGCTATGTCTTAAAATTTTAAATAACAAGGCACGGCTTTCTCGTTAGAAGGAGACCAAAGTGATTTGCAGCGTAATTAACTGTGATGATTAATGCCACTTACTGTCAGTTAGTTGGTGGAACTTATTTATTTTCCAGCCTAGAGAATCATGAACGGATTATAGATACAATGCTATAGCGTCTTCAGGATTTGAGAATATGACCTGCACACTCACTCAGATTTCAGTAGACGTCTAATGAGAATCTGCCATGTAATCATCAACATGGTCACATGAAAAATAAAAGCGGCACCCTTTTTCAACAGCTTAACAGTTTACCAATAAAGTTGTTAATAGACAAACTGCAGTAATGGTATTCACTCGGGGCACTGCTTCCGATGACCATTCCCAATCCCCATCTGAAGCACCATTAGCCGATCCATCAGGGAAACACTCCAGAAGACTGATTGCCTTAATTTTCATAGCAGCTACAGTCACTGTTGTCTGATCTTGGAAGACTTCTTCCATCCATTTTGAATTAATCAAAGCCAAACTCTCTTGTACAACGATCAATGAATCTGCTCTATTGAACAATAAGATAGAAGCCCTCAGAAGTGTCTGGAATTCCTGGATACAATACCTGTCTGGGGCCTGGAGAGATGAGTAGGTGGCCTGACCCCCTCCTTACCCCTTGTTCCAACCTCTGTCCTTTTCCTCAGCCTTACCTTTACTTTTCCTTTGATTGATTCACTTACCTCTTACTCTCCTGTATTCCCATTCAATATGTTCAAGGCGGCATACCATACTTCTGTGCTTCATCCATTGAAGGTTCAGGTCACCCTACCCTGACCTGTTTTCGCCCATTGATCAATCCCCTGCCCCAATCCCCATTACTACATTTAGTTTTACTTTACTTGGTTAATGTACCTCTTAATCTGCATTCTACGTCAATAAGATTAAGATGGCATGCCGTATTTCTGTGATTCATCCATGGAAGGACCAGGGCACCCTACCCCGACCCCTGCTTTCCCTATTGATCAACCCCTTTCCTACATTTAGTTTTACTTTTATTGGTTAACTCACCTTTCACTCTGCATTCTCCTTCAATAAGATTAAGTTCGCATGCAGTACCTTCTGTTTTTCATCCATGAAAGGACCAGGGCACCCTTCCCCGACCCCTGCTTTCCCTATTGATCAACCCGTTTCCTACATTTAGTTTTACTTTTATTGGTTAACTCACCTTTCAGTCTGCATTCTCCTTCAATAAGATTAAGTTGGCATGCAATACCTTCTGTGCTTCATCCATGAAAGGACCAGGGCACCCTACCCTGACCCTTGCTTCCTCTGATGATCAATCCCCTGCCCCTTTCCCCGTTCCTACATTTAGTTTTACTTTAATTGGTTAATTTATCTCTTAATCTGCATTCTCCTTCAATAAGATTAGGGCGGCATGCAATACTTTCTGTGCTTCATCCATGAAAGCACCAGGGCACCCTACCCTGACCCCTGCTTCCTCTGTTCATCAATCCCTGCCCCTTTCCCCATTCCTACATTTGGTTTTACTTTAATTGGTTAATTTATGTCTTAATCTGCATTCTCCTTCAATAAGATTAGAGTGACATGCGATACCTTCTGTGCTTCATCCATGAAAGGACCAGGGCACCCTACCCTGACCCCTGTTTCCCCTGTTGATCAATCCCCTGCCCCTTTTCCCATTTCTAGATTTAGCTTTACAGTCATTTACCTCTTAATCTCCTGCATTCACCTTCAATATGATCAAGGTGGCATACCATGCTTCTGTGCTTCATCCCTGGAAGGACTAGGGCATCCTACCTTGACCCCTTCTTCCCCTTTTGATCAACTCCCTACCCCTTTCCCCAATCCTACCTTCAGTTTTACATCAACTGGTTAAATTACATCTTAATATCCTGCATTCACCTTCAATGTGATCTAGGTAGCCTACCATACATACCGGTATGTGCTTCATCCAGGGAAGGACCAGAGCACCCTACCTGTGGAGCGCCTCCACTTCCAGCCTCCTTTAATTACAAAACGTGACCATGGAAACACACAGAATATGTTGTAATACAATGAACCTAACTTTGTTGGAAATCAGACACATGCTGAGGTTTTCTAAGAAACCAGGAGACACTGAACCTCTATGTAACAACTCATAAATTGATGCAATGGTGTATCAACCATGAAACTTGTTTTTGGTGATATCAGTGAATGTCTGTTCCATACTTCTGAAGACTTCAACCCTTTCATGGCCATCAAACCAAGTGACCAAGGCTGCCTCCATCGCATTAATCCCTGAGGGTTTTTTTTTCTTTCCACCCACATGTTCATTGTAAGTCTCTTTACTGGAGAATGTAACCACTTAGTATCTTTCATGCAAAGTCAGTTTTGCAACACCTCTGACATGAAATATGAACAAAGCATATCCCTCTATAGCAGGGGTTGGCAACCTTAAAGAGGAGGAGATCTACCTGAACAACATGGAAGAAGTCAAAGATCTCCGGGCACAGTGTCGCCTCCTCACATCTGATTTAAACCTTTAATTTCCGTACTTCCATGTCACAATCCCGAGCATTGCATGGCAGTCATGGGTCTAAATCATATGGTGAGGAGGCAACATATTGCCAAAAAGTATCTAAACACATATCGGCAAACAAACTTGGATCCTTTCGCAGAGGAACAGCCCCCAATCCTTACCCCCTTTAGATGCTGAGATACCAGCCAGCTCTGGGATGGTGAGCCAGCAAGCCCTGACAGTGACCTACCAGTCACCTGGCCGAGGTCTACTGGTAGAACACGATCTACTGGTTGCTGACCCCCTGCTCTATAGTGTGTACTTGTCTTAATTCAGAGTACTAATTGTCATTTCTGCTTGTTGCCTCCTTCCTCTGTTATCAGCATGAATCACTTCTGTCAAGTTTTCCTGATACCAAGAGGTAAAAGTTGACAGCGAAGGAGCTCCTGTACACATCCTGTGATTGACAGCCTCAGCTCTGTTCCTGTGTGCTGTTTGGGGCGGGGGGGGTGTTCCTTCCCTTCACTCAGCTCTCGCTGAGCTCTGCAGAGTGTTCAGCTCTCCGACCCCTGCTTTCTGAAATCTCAGCTGTTTAAATTCTGTGCTTTGAATGGCTGTAGAGAAGAAAACACTGCAGATAAACAGGTACAACATATGTAGGAGGATTTGTTTCATCTCTGTATATCACCTGAGGCCATTCACTTCACTGGGTACTGTATATGTAAGGGCTTAGACCCACTTTAATAAATCATTGAAACAGATAGCAATACGCAGTAGTCCCTACCATCCAACCCATGTCAAAATCTGGAATCCTGCTGAGTTTAAAGTGTATGTAAATCCTAAATATATTTTTCGGTATGTTTGGCATCATGTGTCACAATATACAATTTTAATAAGGAAATTTATATTTTTGTGAATCTGTTACAACACTTCTTACCTGACAATCCTGCCATTAACAACACTTCCTACTGATAACTCTTGGCCACTGTCTTGCTATAAGGGCTTGTTCACATGTACAGTGTCCTCTAAAGAGCGATCCATGTTGGGTTGCTCTTCAAAGGGCATTTGATCCTGTAAATGTCACACTATCGCGCCACAGCCCCATAAACTTGCATGGGTAGCATCCAGTGGGGTTAACACCTACCCAAGGAGACAGGCTGTTTCATTTTTGCAGTGGTCAGGAAGCACACTTTCGGTGTGCTTTGTTTATTTCTTCTAGATCTGTGCAGTAATCCAGTGGGAGACTTTACTTCTGTGCAGGAGCTTCCTGTTATACAGACCGGTCATTGCCAATCTCTCTCCTTGGGCAGGGTGACTGGTCTTGTCTCCGCCCCCTCCTGTAGTTTTCTGCAGCCAGCCTGTAGTGGGTGAAGCCTACTGGGCCCCTTCCACACTTCCTCTCTCTGTGCAGGCAATGGACAGCACAATGATGATGTCACTGCTATTTTTACAAGGTAATAGCTTGATTTGCAAAGACATTTGCACACAAAACATGAATTTGTATCCTTCTGGGAAATAGATTTGAATAAAAGGGTTTGTACCCAGAGTTTAGCTTTACCATTGTGACGGGCGTCACTTTGGTTGGGGGGCCCATGGAACACAGCCCCCTTTTCGAGAGGTGGGAAACCCCTGTCTCAGCTCCCCATATCCCTGCACCCCTGTGCCTGTTAGGGGTGCAGGGTGGAATGTCCTGCTATTGTGTAGACATGTATAGGTGGGGGTTGTTCATTGTTTAATGCCATGTGGTTGTTCATTGTTTAATGCCATTGTTCTATTGGGTGTCTTGCTTGGAAGTAAACTATTATGGGATGTACGTGTTTGTGTATTGGCTTGGTTGGGGGTGTCTGCTGTGTGTCTCTTGTTATTAAATGTATTGGCCCGCCCTGTGTATATATCTTGTATCTGTGTTAAAATAAAGCAGTCTATCTCCTGGTTTCCTTCCAATACTGGTGTGTCTCATCTTGTATGGTCAGCGGTGGTGTCCGTGGATCTGTGTTCAGAGTCTAACGGAAATACCCTAGTGCAGTCAGGGTCCGGTTCTGTTACAACCATTTTTCCATTCTTTTCAGAACAAAAAGGAAAGCTTTGGCAGGGGTGTGAGTTTAAGGTTCCATTCACACATAAAGTCCCATGACAAGTCTCAGCCTATTGTTTTCAATGGCACCTGATTGGATCTGTGCGACTTAAAGTCACAGTGACTTTAAAAAGGTCCCTGAACTACTTTGATGCGACTTAGTGCTAGAGAGTGTAAAGTCGGATCAAAGTCACACTTAAAGCAGCAATGGAAATCGTGCGAGTTTGGAGTTGCAGAAGTGTGAATGGAGCCTAATGCTCACTGTAGGATTCTTGTAAGGCAGCTGTTATGTATATTAACTGATCAGCTAAACCAGGGGTCTCCACATTTTCTAAAAAAAAAAGCTAGATTACTAGTCTTCTCACTTTGGGGGGGGGGGGGGGCAAACTGTGCCCAGTGGTAGTAGAAAATATCACATCATCAGTGGGAATAGACAATGTCTTGGACTTGGTGATCGAAGAGAAGTAAAACATTACATGGTGCCTGCGGTCAGTAGGAGGAGAAATAGCACCTCATCTTTGGTGACAGTGGGAGGAATAGTGCCCTATCCTTGGTGTCATTGGGAGGAATCATGCCCTATCCTTGGTGTCAGTGGGAGGAATACTACCCTATCCTTGGTGTTAGTGGAAGCAATAGTGCCCCATCCTTTGTGTCAGTGGGAGCAATAGTGTCCTATCCTTGGTGTCAGTGGGAGCAATAGTGTCCTATCCTTGGTGTCAGTGGGAGGAATAGTGCCAAAACCTTTGTGTTAGTGGAAGGAATAGTGCCCCATCATTAGTGTCAGTAGGGGAATAGTGCCCTATCCTTGGTGTCAGTAGGAAGAATAGTGTCCTATCCTTGGTGTCAGTGGGAGATATAGTACCCCATCCTTGGTGTCAGAAGAAGCAATAGTGCCCCATCCTTGGTGTCAGTTGGAGCAATAGTGCCCTATCCTTGGTGTCATTGGGAGGAATAGTGCCAAATCCTTGGTGTTAGTGGAAGAATGCCCCATTGTTTGTGTCAGTGGGAGGATTATGGCTCCATTGATGGATTCGGTGGGAGAGAAAGTGCCTCACCTTTGTTGTTAGTGGGAAATAATGGGTAATCGTGTTCCATCTTTTATAGTGGATAGTGAAGGATAATGACCCATCCTTAGTGTCCGTAGGAGCAATAATGCTGTATCCTTGGTGTCAGTGGGAGGAATAGTGCCCTATCCTTGGTGTCAGTGGGAGCAATAATGCCCTATCCTTGGTGTCAGTGGGAGGAATAGTGCCAAATCCTTGGTGTCAGTGGAAGGAATTATGCCCCATTGTTGTTGTCAGTGGGAGAAATATAGCTCCATCCATGGTATCGTTGGGAGAGAAAGTGCCCTATATATATTGTTAATGGGAAATAATGGGTAATCGTGTTCCATCTTTTATAGTAGATAGTGAAGGATAATGACCTATCCTTGGTGTCAGTGAGAGCAATAATGCCCTATCCTTGATGTCACTGGGAGGAATAGTGCCAAATCCTTGGTGTCAGTGGAAGGAATAATTCCCCATTGTAGGTGTCAGTGGGAGGACTATGGCTCCATCCATGGTATCGGTGGGAAAGTGCCCTATATTTGTTGTTAATGGGAAATAATGGGTAATCATGTTCCATTTTTATAGTGGATAGTGAAGGATAGTGACTTATCCTTGGTGTCAGTGGGAGGAATAGTGCTCTATCCTTGGTGTCAGTGGGGGAAATAGTGCCATATCCTGGATGTCAGTGGGAGGAATAGTGCCAAATCCTTGGTGTCGGTGGGAAGAATAGTGCCAAATCCTTGGTGTCAGTGGAAGGAATAATGCCCCATGGTTGGTGTCAGTGGGAGGAATATGGCTCCATCGATGAGAAAGTGCCTCATCTTTGTTCGTGGGAAATAGTGGGTAATAGTGTTCCATTTGTTATATTAGTGGGAGGAATTATGTCCCAATGTTGGTGTCAGTGGAAGGAATAGTGCCTTAAATCAGTGGGAGGAATAGTACTCCAATGACAAGCAAAGGGCCACATCTGGCCCACGGGCAAGAGTTTGGAGACCTCTGATCAAAACCCCTGGTGCCCAGCCTGTGACCCTTGGGTACTTACTGTGGCCCCCTGGGCCACCTGCAGGCGGTGGTCTTTTTTCCTTATCTAGGTGCTCACACGAGCAAAGAAAAACTCTTCTTTAGCCTGGCTTCTAGTAGATAAATGGATCGGTTTATTTCTTTCATACCAGCGTACGTTTTCTGTCCTGTCCATCCATGTTATCATTCAGTGTGTTTTTCTCTCTGATCTCTTATGATTGATCCTGCTGAGAGAAATATCAAATGTTGCACAAGTCACTTTTAAGGAGACTGTAGAGAGCACAGACATGGAAGCATTGATTCGTAAAGGAGCTTTAACCTTTTCACTGCCGATGGCATTTTCTTTTCTTTTTCATTTTGTTGCAAATGTTAAAATGTTCATTTTGACCACGAAGATGTCTTGAACCCCTAAAGCGTGGTATATTTCTGAAAGCAGAGGCCCTGGAGAATAAAATTGTTGCAGTTACAATTTTTATGTAATTTTGAAATACCCGCTACTGTATATCAAATCTATATTTGCAAATTATCATTGTCCTTTGCCAGCTTTTTGTTGCCTTATCCCAACGTTTTCGAGACGTGTTGCTGCCATCAATTTCAAAGTTACCTATTTTTTTTTTCTTAAAATGGTACATAAAATGTGGGTTTACGAGATTTGTAAATCATGGCATTCTGGTTTTTTTTGCGGATGTTACACAGCGTCTTATTTTGGAATCGGGGTTGAAAGTTTAGTGTACACAAACAAAATATACGGTAACCCAGAATATTTGCTAAATATAAAAGCTGAGTTTGTGTCGAGTAAATAGATACCAAACACAGTACGTCAAGTCTAAAAACTGCATGCACTGGAGAAACGGTGACAAATAACCAAAATTGTCTATAGCTGATGCTTTAAAAGCTTTTACAGCTCATCAGTTTAGAGCAGGGGTCTCCAAATATTCCAAACAAAGGGCCAGTTTACTGTCCTTTAGACTTTAGGGGGGTCAGACTGTGGCCATCAGGAGTAGAAAATGTCCCGGCATCAGTTGGAGTAAACAGTGCCCAATCGTTGGTGTCATTGGAATAGGTGCAGGAACTCCCCCCTTCTGAATCGCTGCCCCCTACCCACCTCCAAGCACAGTCCCTTGGGTGCACCCCCTTGCCCACCTCCCAGTATTGCTCCTTATAGAGAATGCAGGGCCAAGTATCATTTTGTGGTGCTATGTAATCTATATGGAATTTGTTAATGATAACAAGAAAAGCAGTAAAATAAATCCCCTGTAGCCAGCAGCAATAGAACAACCAAGCAACAAAATACAACCCCGCAACAATAGACCCCCAGCAGCAGCAACAGATCTCCCAGCAGCAGTCAGCAACAATAGACCCCTCCCTCAATAGTAGATCCCTTCTAGCAACAATATATCCCCCACCAACAATAATAGACCTCCCTAGCAACATTAGACCAGCATGCAAAACAGATACCCTCCAATGACAATAGATCCCCCAGCAGCCAACATCAAAAGACCTTCCAGCATCCCTTGTCATTACATACATTCAATACTGGAGGTGCTGGAATTGCATTCCCTCTCGTTCCCGCTGAAAAAAAGCCCTGTTGGTAGGAATTGTTCCTCATTATTGATATGAATTGTGTCTCAACATTGGTTGGAATTGTGCAACAAAATTTGTGTCATTATGCACCATTGTTGGGGTCAATGGGAGGAATTGTGCCCTATCACTGGTATCAATGCAAGGAATTGTGCCCTATCACTGGTGTCAATGCAAGGAATTGTGCTCCATCACTGATGTCATTGAATAGAGTGTGCCCCGTTTCTGCTGTTATTGGGCCGCATTGGTTGTGTCATTGGGAGGAACTGTGCCCCATCATTGGTGTCCCTTGGAGGAATTGTGTCCCATCGTTGTTGTCATTGGGAGGAATTGTGTCCCATCATTGGTGTCATTGGGAGGAATTGTGTCCCATCGTTGGTGTCCTTGGGAGGAATTGTGTCCCATCGTTGTTGTCATTGGGAGGAATTGTGTCCCATCGTTGGTGTGCTTGGGAGGAATTGTGTCCCATCATTGGTATCATTGGGAGAAATTGTGTCCCATCGTTGGTGTCCTTGGGAGGAATTGTGTGCCATCGTTGGTGTCCTTGGGAGGAATTGTGTCCCATCGTTGGTGTCCTTGGGAGGAATTGCGTCCCATCGTTGGTGTCCTTGGGAGGAATTGCGTCCCAATCGTGGTGTCCTTGGGAAGAATTGTGTCCCATCGTTGGTGTCCTTGGGAGGAATAGTGTCCCATCATTGGTATCATTGGGAGGAATTGTGTCCCATCGTTGGTGTCCTTGGGAGGAATTGTGTCCCATCATTGGTGTCCTTGGGAGGAATAGTGTCCCATCATTGGTATCATTGGGAGGAATTGTGTCCCATCATTGGTGTCCTTGGGAGGAATTGTGTCCCATCGTTGGTGTCCTTGGGAGGAATTGTGTCCCATCGTTGGTGTCCTTGGGAGGAATTGTGTCCCATCGTTGGTGTCCTTGGGAGGAATTGCGTCCCATCGTTGGTATCATTGGGAGGAATTGTGTCCCATCATTGTTGTCAATTGTGCCCCTTTGTTTCTGTCAGTGAATGGCACAAGCAAAGGGCCGCAGTTTGGAGACCACTGGTTTAGAGTTAAAAGCCCAACTCTGGGAAACCCGAAAATTTAACCCTTGCAGCACGGCTGCATCTGAACTGCAAGGGTTGATTGCTCCTTTAGTTCTAGGGGATCTGTTAAAGAAGATCTAGTTATCTGAACCTCCACTTCTCAATGCTGCTAGACCTGTCATTTCAGCATCTTCTCCCCCACACTCCAGTTGTCTAAGGTTCTGATTTCACCAAGACCCATGCAAGGTCTATAGCCCCACATTGGACTTGACAGCACATAAGGACAGTCCATCGCCAGAGCATGGGGGAGTGCAATCTGCTGGGAGAGAGGAGGATCAGGTCAGTAAAAATGCTTCTCCTCTCCCCTAAACAAGCAATCAACCTTTGCAGTGCCGGCTCAGACCCACTGGAAGGATTAATTTTCAAGTTTCCCAGAGTTGGGCTTTAAAGCTAAATCCTAGGTAGGGATTCTATAGCAGCGTTACATTGGTCCAGCTTGGACCAATGTAAAAATTGATATGCCCTACCTGTGGGACCGCTGTGAAAGCAGAGAACCACTGTAGTAGTCACTGCTACTACAGTGATCACCGCTCTCTTCCACTTCCTGTACCAAACAGCTGCCATGCTGCATAGTAACCACAGGGGAGGCACATGCTTGGCAACAAGCTCCATTCACAGAACACCTTGCATTTTTCTCAATGAATATAAGGTGTTCTCTGAACGGACAAGGTGGAAAGTTGGTGTGGTGACTCCACCTTGTCTAATTAGAAACCCAGTTTGCTTTCTTTGAGAAAAATATACTACAGTACTACAGTGATTTCCAGCTTTCACAGCGGTATCACATGTATGGCATATGCTTAGTTTACATTGGTCCACGCTAGACAAATCAAATCCATCGGTGAAATTCAGCTTTAAGCCTAGGTTCAAACCTATGCGTTTTCCACTGTGTTTTGCAGAAATGCACAGCAGTCCATTTAACATGATTTCCTATGGGGCCAGTTCACACCTCCGCATTTTCACCCGGTGCTTTTTTTGGAAAGGGTCAGGGACTTTGTAAACGCAAAACATTGCGTTTTTGGTTCTATAGACTTCAATGGAGACGCTGCAGAAAAGCATGTAGTGTGCTTTTGACGCGTTTTGCGTTTTATTCTGACCAAAACAATTTGGAGAAAGAAAACCCAGCAAAAATGCTTCAAACGCATGTGCAAAAACGCAAACGCACCACAAGAAGCACTGCAGAAATGGATCAAACGCAAACTGCATAGGTGTGAACCTATCCTAACTGTGAGCGAAGGCCCTAGAATTATTGCTCTCACGCCAGCATTCATGGTGATTACTAATATGTGTGCCACAATCATTGTTTTTTGTATACGTGCACGCCTGATGTTTGTGTTTACATAAGAAAACATATTGTACATAGGCACAGGAAGACTTTACATTTTTGACAGCTTTTTTGAATTTATTATATTAAACTTGATTTTTTGGGCCATTTTTTCAGTTCAGAACTGATGACGTGTGCGATTTAGAAGCCGTTCCCATAGAGGTCAATGAGCCTGTAATCTGTACCTGAACCTGACCGCACTGCTCCGAAATCGGACAGGACTCTTTTTCAATTCAGTGCACCTGACGTATGTGAACAGGCACCATAGGAAGCAATGTTATTTCACATGTCATGCGGATTGGATGCGATTCAAACAGCATCCAATCTGCATATATGTGAACTGCCACTTTGTTTTAACCTTTTTTTTTTTACATTTCTTCAGTTACCTCCTGGTTTGTTGCCTAGGCCAAAATTATGTCATCATCCAGGAGTCTTCAGGAGAGGAGGAGGGATTTTCTTAGCTAAGCACCCCCTCCTGTCTGCATGCCTAAGCTAAGGGCAGTTGGATTACAGGAAGCAGATGCTACATGATTCATCTGCCCTTACTCAAGATGGCTAGAAATGCCAGGAGGTGTTTTTCAAAATGATTTCTCTACAATATAAAGCATGGAGACATGGATGGATGGAGGAGTTTGCTTTGATTATTAAAAATGAGTTAAATAGTAGTTTGGCTTTAATTCCTATTACAAGGGGGGCTGCTAGGTACAGGAGACACAGAGTGGAAACCTCCAACTGGCTCATACGGGCAGGTTCCGGATTCAGCCAAGGAGCACTCCATGTGTGCGACGGCTGATTACCAGAAAGGGCTGTTTTCTTCTGATATTGGGCTGTAGTAATGCGATCAGTACTCCTCTTGGGCTTTTCTACACAGGCATCAGACTCGGAAGCAAGTCAAATTCAGCCATCAAAAAGCAAGCTTTCAGGTCCTTCCAGGAAAAAATGGATTACTTTGGAGCTGAATTTACCATATGTTTACCTTATATTCATATTGCATGCCCAGTGATTTGTACAGAAGGATGAGAGCAGATAAAACACAGCACAATATGGTACGCTACATTTCTACAAATATAAAAAAAGTTGCAAGGCAAAAGCAACAAATAGAATCTGAACACCGGGCCACCAACTAAATACACAAATGAAGACACACACACACCTTGCACTTCTTTGGAAAACGCAGCCCGCACGGGAACCTCGGTTCCCAGTATGGCTGCGTTTTCCAGTGCGGGCGGCGTGCCATTAGAACTAAGGGCACCTGCCCGCGGGTCCACATTCCTCTGTGCAGGTTGTGTGGCTGCATGGATTTTCATGCAGATCTGCAGCGACTCCACCCGCAAATATATGAACCTAGTCCGTAGGGCTCAATATTGAGTTGGCCGCCCTTTGCAGCTATAACAACTTCAACTCTTCTGGGAAGGCTGTGCACAAGGTTTAGGAGGGTGTCTATGGGAAGCTTTGACCATTCTTCCAGAAGTGTATTTGTGAGGTCAGGGACTGATGTCGGATGAGAAGGCCTGGCTCACAGTCTCCGCTCTAATTCATCCCAAAGGTGTTCTATCGGGTTGAGGTCAGGACTCTGTGCAGGCCAGTGAAGTTCCTCCACCCCAAACTCACTCATCCATGTCTTTATGGACCTTGCTTTGCACACTGGTGCGCAGTCATGTTGGAACAGGAAGGGGCCATCCTCAAACTGTTCCCACAAAGTTGGGAGCATTAAATTGTCCAAAATGTCTTGGTATACTGATGCCTTAAGAGTTGCCTTCACTGGAACTAGGGGGCCAAGCCCAACCCCTGAAAAACAACCCCACACAATAATCCCCCCTCCACCAAACTTTACACTTGGCACAATGCAGTCAGGCAAGTACCGTTCTCCTGGCAATCGCCAAACCCAGACACATCCACGGATTGCCAGACAGAGAAGTGTGAGTGGCAGCATGCTTTACACCACGGCATCCGACGCTTTGCATTGCATTTGGTGATGTAAGGCTTGGATGCAGCTGCTCGGCCATGGGAACCCATTCCATGAAGCTCTCTATGTACTGATGTTGTGCTAATCTGAAGGCCACATGAAGTTTGGAGGTCTTTAGCTACTGACTCTGCAGACAGTTGGTGTCTTCTGCATACTGTGAGCTTCAGCATGTGCTGACCCACTCTGTCATTTTACGTGGCCTACCACTTCATGGCTGAGTTGCTGTTGTTCCCAGTTGCTTCCAAATTGTTATAATACCACTAAGCCCCTGTTCACATATATGCGGCCATGCAAGCTGCGTTTTGCACAGGCACGAGAGCCCATTCATTTGAATGGACTCCCTTGCCCCATAAAACACAGAGAAGAAGTCCCTGAACCTCAGTTCCCAGTACGGTTGCGTTTTCCAGTGCAGGCGGCGTGTCATTAGAAATAATGGCACCCGCCCATGGGTTCACATTTCTCTGTGGTGCGGCTGCACAGATTTCCGTGCGGATCCACAGTGGCACCACCCGAACAGATGTGAACCAAGCCTAATAGTTGATCGCAGGGGCGGACTGACCATTTGGAAATTCGGGTACTGCCCGAGGGCCTGGGGTCAGTAGAGGGCCCCATGAGATGCCCCTGGTACCTTTTTCATAGGCTTTTTTGAGTTTGGGCAAGGACACAGGGGCCCCATGATCCCCTATTGCCCGGGGGCCCATGAGTTGTCAGTCTGCCCCTGGTTGATCGTGGAATATTTAGCAGCAAGGAAATGTCACGGATGGACTTATTGCACAGGTGACAACCCATCACGGTACCATGCTTGGAGTCACTGAGCTCCTGAGAACGACCCATTCTTTCACAAATGTTTGTAGAAGCAGTCTGCATGCCTAGGTGATGACCTGTGGCCATGGAGATGATTGGAACACCTGAATCCAATGATTTGGAGGGCTGGCCCAATACTTTTGGCAATATAGTGTATATTGGAGATGTATCTACCATAAGATTAGCAAAGTGTACAGTTCTGAAATTTACGAAGCCTGGGCAGACAGTAGAGCCAAGCAGCTGACACCCTGTGTTAGTTAGGTCATGCAGTGGTGTCAGCTGTCCACTCCCAGCTTGCTGATTGGACACTGAAGGGATAGCTGCAGATTAATAAGGTCATGTCTCTGCTAGTTCCTTGTCAGCAGATTTTCATGCAGCATATTTGATTGGCCAGTCCTGCCCTTCCTTCTCCAAGTCTGAGCTCTGCTGTACATGGATTCCAAGAGGCGGATACCATGCCACATTCAGGTATTTACACTGGTTTCATTTTTTAAAAAATACCATAATTAATTAAAACACAGCTGATTTATTGCAAGTGTACACTGGTGCATGCAATCAATTCTACATTGTAAGGCACTCCAGAAACTGTTGGCGCTATATACATTCTGTATATTATTGTTATTAATAATAATAATAATGATAATAATTCAAAGTTCAAAAACTTAATTCCAGTCAGAAGCAGATAAATGTTCGTAAAGTAGAATAGATCTCTATCATACAGAACAAAACAAAGGCTGAATGTTCTCCTTTACTTACCCAGCCTGGGAAATAAATTCCTGAAGCTTGATAGACATTCCACAATGCCTGCACAACGTTTGTAAGGGCTTCTTCATGCGTGAGGCTGGAGAGCAGTAAAACAATGTGATTGAGCCATGCTTTTACTGCCGCCAAACCACCACGCTCTTTAGCTGCAGAGGCAGGAGCCAGGGGGTGTACAAATGCTGCAACCGTAATGCTTTATGTCTATTCAAAGTCCAGAATTTAAACAGCTTGTTTGAGAGTTTAGAAAAAAAGGGGGTGGAGATCTGAAATTACACACTGCAGAGCTCAGTAACCCCAGGTTAACACCTATGTGTTTTCTGCAGCGTTTTGCTTTTTGCAGAAATGCACTACAGCCCATTTACCATGATTTCCTGTAGGACAGGTTCACATCTCTGCGTTTTCACCAGGTGCGCTTTTTTGGAAAGGGTCAGGGACTTTTTTGAAAACAAAATGTTAAATTTTTGGTTATATAGATTTCAATGGGAACGCTTCAGAAAAGCATGTGTTGTATTTTTGTTGCATTTTTTTATGTTTTTGATGCGTTGTGTTTAAAATCTGTCTAGCAATAAGAAAAATAAAAATGAAACAAACCGCCAAATGCATAATAAACACGGCAAAAATGCAGCAAAAATGCAACGCAAAACTCAATGCAGAAATGCATCAAATGCAAGCTGCATAGGTGTGAATCTAGCTAAAGGAGAGCTCTGAGGGTTGATTAGAAGGAAGAGACAACCCCCCCCCCCTTTCACAAAGGCACAGAGCTGAGGCTGTCAATCACAGACTGTGTGCTGGGTGTCCCTCCATTGACACCTTTTTATCTCTTGGTGTCAGGAAAACCTGTCAAAAGTGACTAATGCTGATGACAGAGGAACAGGGCTGCAAACAGAAATGACACTTAGGCTACTTTCAAACTGAGGAGTTTTTGAAGCAGTTTTGCATAAAAAAAAAAAATCACCTGAAAAGCTCAAGAAAAACGCTTCCTTATATATGTGAATGTATATCTATGTATGTTTTCACACTGAGGCATTGCAGTGTAAAAACTCCTGCTTGCAGCATCTTTGGGGCATGTTTGGTGAGTTAAATAAAGCCCCAAAAATGCCTCTTCCCATTGAAAACAATGGGAAAACGCCTGAAAAGCACCTCAAAAATGCCTCTAAGAAGTATTTTTCGTGCAGTTTTTAAGTCACGTGTCCTTTAAAAAAACCGCTCAGTAAACATGGCAAAAGCGCAGTAAACTGCTTATGCATTTCTGCTGCGATTTTGCGGCAGATCAATGTGAAACTAGCCTTAGTGCTCTGGATTGAGACAAGTACACACTATAGAAGGATATGCTTTGTTCATATTTCAGTTCTGAGGTTTACAACCACTTTAACACTACTAGGAACCTTCTCTCTGTACTCATATATGAAAAGCGAGTCTTGTTATCTGTAGGAACCAATCAGCTTCTTGCTATCATGTTTGCAGTTCAAGCTTGAAAATGACAAATGATTCTGATTGGTTGTTATGGCTAGCAAAATGTCTTTTCATAAGCTCTAGAGATACTGATTAGAATGTGCAGAAAATGTTCTTGATAAATGATCCCCATCACATGCAGGGCACACAATTAACACTCTCCTTCCATCTCTGCACATATAAGCAGAACACACTATTGATTTATAGATTCTTCCCCCTGTGTTGCTTTCCCTAAGAAAATCTCTCCAACCTCACCAGTCCCCCTCCTGTTCTTCCACCCTTTGTGTAAGAAATGTGCTCCGAATAATTGTACCGCTCGGTGTTTGTTCAATATCCAGCGCTGTCCTGTATTCCTCTTCTCTGAGCTTCCTCGCTAATGGCGATAGGTGCGCATGTCCACAGGGATTCTGGGAAGTTTGTTTTTATTTCCTGCCGGATTTATTACTAATTTTCTTCTTTTTTTCTTTTTCTTTTTTTTTTTTACATAGCAGCTATTGAGTAAAACATGACACTCAGGGTACTTGACAAGTGTCCTTAAAGCTGAACCTCAGTCATGCACAGTTGTAGAGGCTCCTTCCCTGTACTGAAATGGCTTACTCTAAACCAGCCTTTCTCAACCAGAGTGCCCAGGAACCCTGGGGTGCCTTGAGGCTTCTTCAGGGGTGCCTTGGCAAAATGTCTAAAAATGGCCCAAAACCTGTATACAAGCCAGTGGGTGGAACAAGCCTGCCTTCTAGTTACACAAAGCCACAGGTTTTCATTGTGCACCATTAGGACCTTCTAGCCGCCGGCATCCTGACAACCAATGACATCATCAGTTGGTAAGGAGGATGTCAGCTGCCTGCACAGCATCCTAGTTTGAAGCTCCCCTGCCCCTCTCCATCAGTGCTGGGGTCACATTAGCTCAGTGATGGAGGAAAAATGAGGGAGAGGCGAAACACTGGATAACTAGTCAGTACCAGTGTGCAAAAGTCTATTTGCTTTGGAAGAATAAATCATCTCTAATGTTGGGTGTCCAACATGTGTGGATGTTGCTGCATTATATAAAACTAGAATAGTTTTTCGCATTTTTAGAATGGGGTGCCTCGAGACTGTCCATAATTTTAAAGGGTGCCTCGGGACTGTCCATAATTTTAAAAGGTGCCTCGGGACTGTCCATAATTTTAACCGCTTTCCTGCTGCCCTATAGCAGATATATGTCACGTATATATACGTGATTTTGCATTTGTGGGTAGGGGGTGCGCTAGCCACTATTCACAGCCTCGGCTGTCAATCACTGGGTGATTACTCGCTGGCATCTGGTGATCACTGAGCATTACCAACAGGGAGAGAGAACTGTATGTAAACAATACAGTTCTCTCCCCTGTCAGCTCCTGCACACTGCTTTGTATGCATAACAGAGCCATACAAAGCAGTGTGCTTACAGTTGAAAGCACACACACGGCATACATAGTGAAACAGCACACAGTTACCCCTTTGATCACCCCAGATGTTAACCCCTTCCTGCCCAGTGCCATTAGTACAGTGTCAGTGCTTTTTATTAGCACTGATCACTGTATTGGTGTCTATGGGGATGCCAGTGACACAAAATCAGTTCCCCCCCCCCCCAGTGTCAGAATGCCCGCTGCAGTCTTGCAGTCTCGCTATAAGTCGCGGATCGCCGCCGTTACTAGTAAAAAAAACAAAAAAAATTCCAGTATCTATACTGCCATTTGTAGATGCTATAACTTTCATGTAAACCAATTGATTTACACGTATTATGATTTCTTTTAGTAAAGACATGAAGCAGAATACATTTTGACCTAAATTTATAACGAAATTTGATTTTAAAATGTTTTTAACTGGACAAGTTTAATAGCAATAAAGTAAAAAATACTGGGTTTTTTTCTCAAAATTGTCGGGCTTTTTATTTTACAGCTCAAAAAATAAAAAACATACAGGCAATCAAATACCACCAAAAGAAAGCTCTATTCATGGGGAAAAAAAGGACATACATTTAGTTTGGGTGCACCGTTGCATGACCGCGCAATTGTTAGTTAAAGTAACACAGCGTAGTAATGCAAAAAATGGCCTGGTCAGGAAGGGGGGAAAAATCCTCTGAAGGGCAAGTGGTGCCTCGGGACTGTCCATAATTGTCAAGGGGGCTTCGAGACTGTCCATAATTTTAAAGGGTGCCTCGGGACCAGGGGCGGACTGACCATTTGCAAACTTGGGCACTGCCCGAGGGCACAGGGTCAGTAGGGGGCCCCATGAGATGCCCCTAGTACCTTTTTCATAGGCTTTTTTGAGTTTGGGCAAGGACACAGGGGCCCCATGATCCCCTATTGCCCGGGGGTCCCATGAGTTGTCAGTCCGCCCCTGCTCGGGACTGTCCATAATTTTAAAGGCTGCCTCGGGACTGTCCATAATTTTAAAGGGTGCCTCGAGACTGTCCATAATTTTAAAGGGTGCCTCAGGACTGTCCATAATTTAAAGGGTGCTTCGGGACTGTCCATAATTTTAAAGGGTGCCTCAGGACTGTCCACAATTTAAAGGGTGCTTCGGGACTGTCCATAATTTTAAAGGGTGCCTTGGGACTGTCCATAATTTAAAGGGTGCTTCAGGACTGTCAATAATTTTAAAGGGTGCTTCGGGACTGTCCATAATTTTAAAGGGTGCCTCGAGACTGCCCATAATTTTAAAGGGTGCCTCAGGACTGTCCATAATTTAAAGGATGCTTCGGGACTGTCCATAATTTTAAAGGGTGCCTCAGGACTGTCCACAATTTAAAGGGTGCTTCGGGACTGTCCATAATTTTAAAGGGTGCCTTGGGACTGTCCATAATTTTAAAGGGTGCCTCAGGACTGTCCATAATTTAAAGGATGCTTCGGGACTGTCCATAATTTTAAAGGGTGCCTCAGGACTGTCCACAATTTAAAGGGTGCTTCGGGACTGTCCATAATTTTAAAGGGTGCCTTGGGACTGTCCATAATTTAAAGGGTGCTTCAGGATTGTCAATAATTTTAAAGGGTGCTTCGGGACTGTCCATAATTTTAAAGGGTGCCTCGAGACTGTCCATAATTTTAAAGGGTGCCTCCGGACTGTCCATAATTTTAAAGGGTGCCTCCGGACTGTCCATAATTTAAAGCGTGCCTCGGGATTGTCCATAATTTTAAAGGGTGCCTTGGGACTGTCCATAATTTTAAAGGGTGCCTCGGGACTGTCCATAATTTAAAGGGTGCCTCAGGACTGTCCATAATTTTAAAGGGTGCCTCGAGACTGTCCATAACTTTAAAGGGTGCCTCGAGACTGTCCATACTTTTAAAGGGTGCCTCGGGACTGTCCATAATTTAAAGGGTGCCTCAGGACTGTCCATAATTTTAAAGGGTGCCTCGAGACTATCCATAATTTTAAAGAGTGCCTCGAGACTGTCCATAATTTTAAAGGGTGCCTCGGAACTGTCCATAATTTTAAAGGGTGCCTCGAGACTGTCCATAATTTTAAAGGGTGCCTCGAGACTGTCCATAATTTTAAAGGGTGCCTCGAGACTGTCCATAATTTTAAAGGGTGCCTTGACTGAAAAAAGGTTGAGAAACACTGATCTAAAGCTACTTCTGGCCCTCCCCTCTAGCCATGATTTTCCTGCATAACATAGAGAAGCACAGAGTCCTAGACATGACATCTCTGGGTATAAAATAAGTATGCAAGGCAAATGGGAAGGTTTTATTTAATAATTTAATTAGCATGATGATTGGGGGAGGGGACCAGGGAGGGCAAAATATAAGTAGATTCAACTTCACATGGGTGTACTGCAGCATACACCAGCTCGAGGGTCGGATTTACCGGGAATGCACGGTGCGGGCAGTCCCACTCATCTCCATTGGGATGCAGCGGCTGCACAGGCACAGCCGCTGCTCCATAGTGGACATTGCTGTGGGTGGGCAGTCCAGGAAATGCATCCGCACCTGTGCAGCTATCAAATTGGGAGCAACAACCTTTGCATTTCAGTCGACATAAATGGGACTGCGTGCCTGTAGTTGCATAGAACACCTGTGCATTCTGTGCAGGCAAACATGGCTCTTCACACGGAAGTACTCCTGTGTGAAAATGGCCTAAGGCCTAGTGCGATGTCACATGCGACTTACGTCACACAGAATTGCATGACATTGGAAATCACATTGTTTTCAAAGGTTTACGTTCACATCCGTGTGCTTTGGCACAGCTCGATTTTGGAAAAGGTTCCTGTACTACTTTAGTGAGATTCCAGTGCGATTTTGACCACATAGAATATACAAACCTTATCAAAGTAGCATTACATAATTATACTGAAAGCTGGGTCAAAATTGCAGCAGTGTGAACCTAGCCTGGAGATGAAAAAAGACATTCAGATCAAGTTAGGCCTCAAGGGCCTCTTCACTGATCATATTTTAAATTTTTTAATAAAATTAATCATTTAAATTTAAATAATTTAAAAATAATAATTTTAATAATTAAATTTTTTTCAAAAAACTCCAGTCTAACTGAAACAATCATTTCTATTGGCAACACCAATCCCTTAATATAGCATCTGACGAATTTTGTGTGAGTTTTACAAGCTGGGAGGGATGCTCATACACAGAATAGCTGATCTCCTTTACCAGAAATATTATTGGGAGTCATGCTGCGTCTGCCGCCACCCATTGCGATATACTGTAAGACGTAATGTGATCATTCATTTGTGCAACCTACACAGGCATTATACATGTTTTAAATGGACGAGTGCTAGAGAAGAAAATTTCCAGAATTTTTTTTAGATTATTTTGGTCTTTTATGTTTCTATTTCACTGGTTTTTCCCCTTTTTTAAATCTGCTTTTCAATTTTTATTTTTTTTTTTCACTTTAATGTAGCGGTTTTAAGTTTTTAACTTTTTATGGATTGGGTAATAACTCTGTGGTGCAGTGCGCACAGTGAAAGGCAATTATTTTGCCCATTGTTATAAGCAGGCTGCATTTTTATGTTGGCAGCTGTGAGAAGGGAAATGGAATGAGGGAGTGGCTGGCGGTTCGTCCTATTGACGCTTTGCGCTATTCCCAGCATTGTCCGGTCCCATCCTCCGCATCGTGGTAGGATTGTAAAGAAGACGTTTGCTCTTACACGCTTTATCAAATGGTACATGTGTGTTTGTTTTGAGTGGGAGAAAAAGGAGCATAGCGTGCCGCACAAAAGCTTTTATTCTCAAGAAGAAAAAAAGCAAAGTAGGTACAGTAGCTTTTGAGATGTCGCCTGCCCCATGGGTTTGGATTGTAGTACAAACGTCTGTCACGCTTGTACGCATTCGTGATTTTCTACCACTCACAGCTTTCTGTTATGTTTTCATTTTGCAAGAACAGTCTGTCTTTAGGTGAGATTTCTATTCATACTGACAATACGTATGCAATGGGACATTGTTCATAGCGTGTTGTGTGAATTGAATACCCTTGAACGCTCAAAGAGCGTACAGTTTAAATATTAATGAACTATATTGTTATTTTTTTGTATTTCATTTATTTTCTTTAGAGCAGTTCAATTCCTCTCTTTATTGCTGTAAAATTAGGGCTCATTCACACCAAATGCATTGGGCAGCCTTGCCTAATGCAGTCCAAATGCATAAACAAAGCCTTGAGTCTTATAAGTTCAGGTCACACCATTGCGCTGAAAAAAGTAGGGCATGCTCTGTTTTTTTTTTCTTCAGTATAACATGTTGGTATTGGATGGACAATTTTTAAATGATATCTTATTTGTTTTTAAAATCTATCACCCCGATCCTCTTGTGGCACTTCTCAACCACCGCCAAAGGATGCTACATTGATTCAATTAAAGTTATTATTGCAGGTGACTATGGCTGCATAGCAAACCATGGAAAATGCTTGGAAATCCCCCTCACTCATTGTAGTTAGGAATAAGAATAGGTTATAATAAGTTATGCAAGCTTTGGTCCGTGCTAAATTTGAAGTAGTTGATAGATCCACAGAGGATGCGAAAGTCTGTCATTTATGGGTGGACCACTATCTTCATCCACACTTTGATGCTCTCCTGCTGAAAACTTTAGTTCTTGACTCCATTCCGCCCTTTTAATCCCACTACCCAGCAGACCCCCGAAATTCAGCCTTCTCTTACCCCTCAGTCCTTCGCTCCTCTTTTCTTTCCCCCTTTCTCTCTTACTTGTCCAACCCCAGGCAGCCTTCTACGCTTTAAGTGGCTCTGTACCAAAATAGTGTCTGGCACAGCAGGTATTGACACCAGGTGTTGGGATCCTTTTAGGTAAAGCCCTCCCACAGTGATTTCAGGGGTAATTCAGCACCTACATATAAGCCAGGTAAGGAGCAGAACACACACACTTGGGGCATGGGTGCTAAACACCCTATGCCTGTGAAGATGTAGTCAGAACACCTAGGCCCTGGATAGGGCAGGAGGCTGGATGGAGTGGACCTGTACTCAGGAGGAGCTGGCTGTAATCTTTCTGTCCCTTGTGGAGGCTAGGACAGATTGCAAAAGTCTTTTTAGGCGAGGCTGGAGATCCATGTGAGGCTGCTTCCTTGGGAGGTTCCTTGGTTATCCTAGGTGTATCCAGCTAGGAGGTGTCGACAAAGAACACAAACCTGTACGTACTAAAGACCCTGGGCAGAAGAGAGACTGATAGGGAGATGGCTGCTGAAATGCTGCACATGCTTTCACTTATAAGTCCTGCTGACCTTCCACTAAATGTAATTGACTGTGTAATGTCAAGTGACTCTGGAATGTATGTCCTTGTGATGTGACTGTTAGCCATTTCTTGAATACCACCAGTAAAGTGCAGCAAAAGTACTTCTTGTGTGGATATTTCTTTCTTGGGGATTCAAAGTTCTATGGCCAGGAATGTCACATGGAGGCCTATAGCAAGGAGTAGGTCACAAGATGGAAGAGGGTTCGCTCACAGCTGGGGGACAATGTTCTAGCAGGTTTGGAGTCGGGTTAGGTACAGCCAACTACAACGCCTCTCTTACAGCCTGGGTTTCTCAGATTGACACATTCACTTTCTCAGCATTTAGATATGCCCTTTATAGTATTTTGTCCTCGGTTACTGATGTTAGTCTGCGTTCCCCATGTATCTGGGTCACTAGCTGAAAGCTTGCTGTAATCTTTGTAACCTAAGCATCATGATACTGATACAAGTCAATAGACATTTTGAACAAGAAAATAATCTGCTGTTTTTACCTGGCTTAGGGTTGGATAGTGAAAATATTACATGTCACCAGTGCTATTGAGGCTTATTCAGTAGCACCCTATATTAACTCATAGGAACTTATTGAGATTTCATCCCTGACTGATCTTGATAGATCACTTGGGGATGGTTTATGAATGATTATTATTATATGGGTGACTGCACAGTGCAGGGTTTTACTGGAAAGTGCTGTATGCAAAATGGTGCTGTATTTTGTTGCCAGCAAAAAGACATGACATTCTAATGTCTTTTGATGGACTTTCTTCCAGGTGACGTCTAGTTATTCCAGTCATTGGGCTGTAACAACTGTGCACTTTAAAAAGTATTTTTCAAGATTGAAATCCTGTAATTTGAAAAGTAGAAGAGTAGTAAATTACAAGCAGGGATTGTTATACTTATACTGTATATACAATATATATCTATATCTATATATATATATATATATATATATATATATATATATAAAATATAAAATTAGGTTATGCATTGGCTTACTTGGAGACACAGAAGCTATTGTTAGATGCATTACATTTATGTCAAAGTATCACTGATCATTTTGTAAAAAGGAACAGTATATCGAGGAAAGTGCAGCTGCAATGGGCCCCTTGATGTCTGAGGCTTTAAGTGGAACTAGAGGTAAACCATTACACATTTAACAGAATAGGTAATGGGCCAAATGATCAGACAGGGAGTAACTCTAATATGCCGTTTACTAAACAGATGTAAAGTAAGATCAATAATGCAAAACTGGGTTAGGATGGCAAAAAGCATGCATACACTTTAGAATAATAAAAAATAGAAACATGAACTCTTCACAACATTGTCTCTATTGCTCAATCAGGGTAACGTGTCTGCATAGCATAGAAACAGAGAATCTAGGTGAGAATCACCACTTCAATAAAACAGTTCAGAACACAACCCGCTACTTGCACTTATCCTCATAAACACCATCCCTCTCAATGAAGAATGGTCGCTTTGGTAGCACAGGCTAACAGCTAGAAGGATACCAGTTCCAAGGACACAGGGTGCTGCCTGGAACTGCAATACTCCGGCAGCAACTGGGAAGGTTCTCAATACTATAGCTGGGTCTTTTGGAGAAGCTGCATGCTTTTAGACTCTGCCCACAATCCGGTTCTCACAATAGGGGGCCTCTCACCTGGCTACAGATCACTTGTGGCCTAGCTGAGCATCTGGGGGGGTGGGGTTGGGGGTGGACTAATACATTTATCTTCCCTGGGTATGTCCAGGAACCCAGGAGTTGTGGGAAAAAGGATGCACCTACATCTGAGCATGGTAAATACTTTTATATGGACACTCCGCTACACACACATACACAACATAACACTGCTTGTATTCAAGAGATCACCTAAAATCTTGCAGTCAACTGTTTGACCACATTCTGTTTCCCAAGTTCTGAATATGAAATATGAAGTCAGGTAGTTGACTTAGCACCAGTAGAATAAAATTTGGAGCCAAATATAAACCTTTGATAAGGAACAGGTATAATAATTTAAGCCTGGATATTCAAATTCCTGCATTATCCACCCAATATTCAAATGTCCAATGCCTCAGTTTGCAGTCTGCTGACAGCTGAATGGAGTGGGTGTTAGAATCAGTTGAGGTTTGACCCATCTGTAGCTGAGGGACACAGGGATTGGTTAGAAGAATAAGATGAGAAATATCTTCCTGCAGTTCAACACTATTATTTCATTATTGGATTTTGGGCTAGGTCAGCTTTTTTTTAAAGCTTTCTGTGGTCCTCTATATCTTTATATTCTTCATCCATTAGCATATTTGTACTATAGAGCTAGGCATGAATAACTCAACTGTCATTCAGCATCTCAGAACATCACAGTGAGTGATACTAAAGGGTACCGCAACCTAACCTCCTTACAGCTGCCATATGTATGGTGACTGGTGGAGCTTACTATAGGGCATGGTAGAGCAGATTAGCCTTCTAAACACTCTAATTCGTTCAAAATGTATGTAAGCTGTACCTAGAGCTCCATAGCTGTATATCTGCAGTGTGAGATTCGAGGCACTGCTCTCTCTGACTGTTAGTCTCGGGAAATTTGGAGTGAGATTTGTCTGGAGACTTTTAGGAACCAAGATGGTCACCTCCACACAGTGCAACACAAGGCTTGGTAAGTCAGAAATGGAGGAAAGGTCAACTGCAGGGAGAATGCAGTCAATATTAGTTTCCAGTCCCTTGCCCTTTGCTTTTAATTTTTTTGGGTATACGTCCAGAGTTCAGTCCATCTTTAATCAATACAGAAGACAAAGTTAAACTTCAGCATTCTAAAATCCAATACCATCTTAATAACCAAGAAAAACAAAGGCATGCCTTGCTCTTCAGTAAATAAAATTCCAAACACCTTCCTAAGCTCAATAGCAACTCCCCAGCTGGAGCTTTAGAAGGAAATTTTAGTGGTGTCATATAAGTATGGAGAAATACTTTATTTGGTGGCAGCCACCATTATTCTCTCAATAAAAGTGTAATGCAGCTGTCTGAGAATTCGATCTAAAATCCATTGCCTCCTTATAGAAAATCTCTTGGTCTACTTTATTCCAGGACTAGTGGTCATTGCCGTCCTTATCCACGGCACTCAAAGTGATGGATGGGCCCTGAGTTACTCCATATTGTGCTCCTAAAAGCTCAGTCTCTGGACTGGTATTTAAAACACATTAGACATAAATTATAAAACAATAGAATAATGGGCAGATCCACTGTATTGCATCCAGTCATAAATGTCATCGCGCTACACAGGAAAGCACTTGCTCTTTATAGCTCTTCCCATAAATGTGGTTATGTGAAGCATAAAGCACCTGCCCAGTTTTATGTTATGCGGAAGTAGGAGACGACTAAAGACAAGCTGCATAGGAGATGAGGTCCTGCAGTATTTATAATGGTTTTCGGCTGCAATAATAAAAAGGAAAAAAAAATCTGTAATTTAAAGGGTATGTAAAGGCAAAGCATACTTTTATTTTTTGATTTTTTTAGTAAAATTAAAGGCAAAAGTTATTTTTTAGTTTTGGGTAGAGTGAAAAGGGTTTAGAATACCTGTCAGATTTTAATTGCTCTCAGTGTTCCCATTAAGGAGATTCACCTTCTCTATGTGTCCTGTTTACTGTTAACACTAAAAGGGAAAGAAAATACAAAATTTTCCGAAGTCACCAGAACAGATGTAGAGGGGAAATCTTCCAATGGGGACGCTAGTTTTGGTGACCTTGGTGACACCCCGGGATTCCCTTACTTTGGATGGATTCCGCTGCTTTCCTGAAGTGAAATGAAATCTCCCCAATCTGATACAGATGGCAAAGATAAAACTGATAGAGGTTATAACCTTTCCTTACTCT
>NW_028317823.1:0-77500 GCF_062004578.1 Staurois parvus | reverse complement strand
AAGCCAAAAGCCTTCTGGGAAAACGTCTTGTGGACAGATGAGACCAAGATAGAGCTTTTCGGTAAAGCACATCATTCTACTGTTTACCGAAAACGGAATGAGGCCTACAAAGAACAAAACACAGTACCTACGGTAAAATATGGTGGAGGTTCAATGATGTTTTGGGGTTGTTTTGCTGCCTCTGGCACTGGGTGCCTTGACTGTGTGCAAGGCATCATGAAATCTGAGGATTACCAAAGGATTTTGGGTCGCACTGTAGGGCCCAGTGTCAGAAAGCTGGGTTTGCGTCCAAGATCCTGGGTCTTCCAGCAGGACAATGACCCCAAACATACGTCAAAAAGCACTCAGAAATGGATGGCAAAGAAGCGCTGGAGAGTTCTGAAGTGGCCAGCAATGAGCCCAGATCTAAATCCCATTGAACACCTGTGGAGAGATCTTAAAATTGCTGTTGGGAAAAGGTGTCCTTCCAATAAGAGAGACCTGGAGCTGTTTGCAAAGGAAGAGTGGTCCAAAATTCCGGGTGAGAGGTGTCAGAAGCTTATTGATGGTTATAGGAAGCGACTGATTTCAGTTATGTTTTCCAAAGGGTGTGCAACCAAATATTAAGTTAAGGGTGCCAATACTTTTGTCCAGCCCATTTTTGGGGTTTTGTGTGACATTATGTCATATTTGCTTTTCTGCCTCTGTTTTATATTTGTTCCAATACATACAAAGGGAATAAACATGTGTATAGCAAAACATGTGTTAATGCAATACCTTTTTTGTGTGAAATACTTGATTTTCAGGAAAAATATCAAGGGTGCCAACAATTTCGGCCATGACTGTATGTAATTTATTGCAGCTTCCCAATCATTTGATGTGGTGATTGCATCAGTTTTTTTGCCTTATTCCCACCAGTAACACAGTGCGTCCTGGGTGACAACACTCACTCATCATACTATATGGCGGAGCAGCGTTGTCACATGACAGATGTTAGGACTACAAAGCTTCTCCCTCTTCTCATCTCTATAACATGGGGAAGAGGTGTTATGTAGTTCCCAGAGATAGCTGGGATCTATGTTATTTCTAAGGATCAGAGGCAATGAGCACAGAATTTCTGGCAGAATCAACATTTTTTTGATTGACACTTGATTGTATTTTTAACAGACCAAGACATATTCCACCTGTGTTTCATGTTGCACCTATTCTAAAAGGTAACAAAACATGGTTGCATTTCCCTACTTAATCCCCTCCTCCCTGGGAGCACACGTGAGCCAGGCTGAGTGTGTCCATAGACACACATTGCACAGCTCAGCCACGTCCACTGCTCCCTCCTCATTGGAGCTGATGACTCCTGCTGGTCTAAGTCTAGCCAGGGAGAGCAGGGCAGAGAAGAGATGCAGCTGGGAACACCACACTGGATCGAGAGAGGACTGGGGAAAGTGTTTGGGGGGGGGGGGCACCTACCCCCTTCTCCCTCCTCCCCCCTTCTCCCTCCTCCCTCCTCTTCTATTTAAGAAACGTTTTTTTGTCGCCTTCACTGTCTGTAACATGATCTGTGAATGTGGGAGGAATACGGTTGAGTCACAGGATAATGTTACAAAATGTGAAAACCATGAAAGAAAGTTTCTCAATGAAGAAGTGTGAGGGGGGGGAATTCTAATCAGAAATTTTTTACATTTTTTAAAAGCAATCAGTGTAAAAAAAAAAAATAAAAATCATCACCCCCCCACAAGTAGTACAAGTGTCACCATGGTGACACTGTACTGCTAGGGTGACAGTATGTAAAAAAAATAAATTAATAAAAAATATAAAAATGTAAAAAAAAGTTTAAAAATTATAATTTTTGGTTATAAACTAATTTGTTTTTGTTTTTTTTACTAAAAAGATAGCGGAATAAATTTTGGCAAAGATTTATGATGAAATATAATTTATTTGCAAAATGTTATAAAAAAAACACTTTTGTTCAAAATTTTTGGACTTTTTCATTTACATAGCAAAAAAAATAAAAATCCCAGCGGTGAATAAATACCACCAAAATAAAGCTTTATCTGTCTCAAAAAAATGGTAAAAATTTAATTTGGGTACAGTGTTGCATGACTGCTCAATTGTCATTCAAAGTGTGATAGCGCTGAAAGCTGAAAATTGCCCTGGTCAGGAAGGGGGTAAAAGTGTCCGGTCTGGAAGTGGTTAAGCGACTATTGTCCCTGGCTGCAGACAGTATACGTCCAGGCACATTCATTCACAGGCTATCACTCCATGAAGGATTACATGTGAGCAGCTACAATGAACTGTGGAAGCTGTCAGCCTTCCATTGCTTTCAATGGGGCTGCTGATCGCTGCCAACCACCACTAGGTATCCTTCATGTAATCAGTAACAGCTCCATTCACAAGTGCGCATGAGGCCAAAAATTGAATATGCTAACATTTTCATGATACTATTTTCCTTTTATCGTCTTTTGCTCAAAAGCTTTCAGCATACAATCTAGTTCTAGCATTTTGGTAGCTTCTTAAAAGAATTTCCATGTGGATTATTGTCTTATGTTTTCCTCATTTCCAGATTTATTTTTATTCTAGGAGCCAGACTTGAAGGCTATTGAGCGGATTCAAACTTTGAATAAAGAGAAGGCTGAGAAAAGGCACAGAGAGGCCTTGCAGGAGCTAAAGGAACACAAACTGAAGCAGCACAGAGACCAGACATGGTAAGCTGTGATATGAGAACCTGCACTTTAAACTGATAGCAATGTGACTTGTTCGGCTATTATAATATTTCGTCTCTGAAGCAGTGTTTGCGATGCTGGTCAGTGCATCTTCTCAAGTCTTGACGACTAAAGTGAAGATAAAGGCTCAGTCAGAAGATGACTTGAGAGCATATTTTGGATAATCTCAAGGTTCACATTTACTCTGCAATGTTGGGTGGAGGACACTAAATTGTCAGCCCAGCTTGAAACAGCAACACTTTTTCTAATATTTTGAACCACCCCCAGCAAATTACAAATAAACAATCTAGCCAGAACTTGAGATGTTTGCTCTTGTTTTTGTTTAATCAGACTATTGAATGGAAGTCCATTTACTGGCAGTGTTAGGCCTCGTTCACACCATACGTGCAGAAAAACTATTAGAAAAACCGTGCAGATTTCACTTGCAGAGACACGAGTCTACATCAGTTTTCATGTGTGTTTCAACACTGCTGTCACATCAGCTTTTTTTTCTGTGTGGAGATATGTAACATAAATTCTCTAGTTACTTAAACTGACACCTACTTATCTATAGGAAAGGGTACAACCAAACAAAATCGAATGACATGGATTTTGCCATGTGATTTTGTTTGGTTGCACCTTTTTGTTTGTTTTTACCCCACACTCCTGACAAAGCTTTTGTTAATAGGGCGAAACATGTTGAGTTTCTTTTGTTGGTAGCACCAATTCTTTTAACTTTTTTATTTTGGGGCACACATTGTGATTTTATGGAGTCATGACCTGGGACTCCATTGTGTACCTCTAATATAGTGGCATTTAGCAGGGTCTGATGTAGCCCTTTTTTTCTGACTTACATTTGTGTTGGCCTCTTTGCAGGGGAGGGTGGATTTGATATGCCACTGTGACTGCAAGATATCCCAAATTTGTATGTTTTAGTAGAGCATTACTGATTCATATTTGATACTCCCATATGTCACTGTGACCTGATCTTGTGAGTCGTTGGAAATTCAATATATTATTTTGTTCACATGACAGAGGCACAATTTTTCGTATTTGAATACAGACTCTTGCATTCTTTTCCCCACTGTTTGTTGGGGGAAGAGTTCATTGCCCTAAATAATAAAAATTACTTCCAATTTTTGCCAATGAAGGAAAGCAGGGCAAAAATGGGAGGGAGGGATATTTACCCACCTGAACTTCCGCTTTCCTCGAAGCTCCGCCTGTCTTTAGAGCTCCAGCCCCCTGACTCTATCGCAAGCCTTATTGGCTGATAGACACAGGCTCCCTCTGTCTGTCTGCCTACCTGCTGCCTGGGAGTTCTGGAACAATTCCCTGCAAACCACAGAAGAGGAATTTCTCCGTTGGATTAATTTGTGTCTGGATGTGACGTGGGGAGTGTTTCCCCTCCCAGGAAGGTAGCAGTGCTTATCACTGTGTAAAAATAACCTCCCTAGACCATCCAGTCCTCTGCCCTGTGCACTCCCATTTACTTCCTCTGCTCCACTTGCAGCCTAAATACGAGTTTGGAAATGATAGAGAAATGTTTAAATATTGCATTACAATTTAACTAATCCCATTCGATTTTAGCTTTACTCGCATGTCATCTGCCGCATCAAGCTGTAGTCTCCACTTTATTTCAGGTTTACCATCTTTAAAAATCCTCTTTCCGTTTTTTTAACCTATTCAGAGATCCAGTCCCATATCCACATCATTTGGTTCCCATATCTCCAAGGGTATATGTATATCCCCAGCTAAGAACCCATGATTTAAAGGCAGCCTGGTATTGGTCTTTCTTTGCCAACCGACATGTGGAGTATGCACCACAGACTGTTAGTACATATTTTACCAGAATTCTGAATGGTAAGAACAAGTGCTTTAGGTATTCAGAGGTTCTATTTTGGGGAGATTTTTGCCTTGTTAGAAAATTTCCCTGCTAGTAGGCCCAGTCTTTCTCCTTGATATAGATACAGGTGCATCTCAAATTAGAATATCATGAAAAAGCTAATTTATTTCAGTAATTCAATTTAAAAAAAATTAACTCATATATTATATAGATTCATTACACGCAGAGTGATAAAATTCAAGCATTTCTTTCTTTTAATTTTGATGATTATGGCTTACCGCTAGTGAAAACCCAAAATTCAGTATCGTAGAAAATTAGTATATTACATAAGACCAATAAAACAAAAAAGGATTTTTATTACAGAAATGTTTGGTTTGCTGAAAAATGTCCATGTACAGTATAGTATGCACTCAGTATTTGATCTGGGCTCGTTATGCATGAATTACTGCATCAATGCGGTGTGGCATGGAGGCGATCAACCTGTGGCACTGCTGAGGTGTTATGGAAGCCTACTTTGCTTTGATAGCAGCTTTCAGCTCATCTGTATTGTTGGGTCTGTCTCATCTTTCTCTTGATAATACCCCACAGATTCTCTATGGGATTTAGGTCAGGTAAGTTTGCTGGCCAATTAAGCACAGTGATACCATGATCATTAAAGCAGGTATTGGTACTTTTGGCAGTGTGAGCAGGTGACAAGTCCTGCTGGAAAATGAAATCAGCATCTCCATAATGCTGGTCGGCAGAGGGAAGCATAAAGTGCTCTAGAATTTCCTGGTAGAGGGCTGCGCTGATTTTAGACTTTGATAAAAAACAGTGGACCATCACCAGCAGATGACATGGCTCCCCAAATCATCACTGACTGGAAACTTCACACTGGACCTCATGGGACTTGGATTCTGTGCTTCTCCAGTCTTCCCCCAGACTCTGGGACCTTGATTTCCAAATGAAATGATAAATTTACTTTCATCTGAAAAGAGGACTTTGGACCACTGAGTAACAGTCCAGTCCTTTTTTTTTCTCCTTTGCAAGGTAAGACGCTTCTGACGTTGTCTCTGGTTCAGGAGTGGCTTGACACAAGAAATGCGCAGGTGTAGCTCATGTCCTGGATACGTCTCTGTGTGGTGGCTGTAGTTCACTCCTTGTGAATCTCCCCCAAATTCTTGAATGGCCTTTGCTTCGCAATCTTTTTAATGCTGTGGTTATCCGTGTTGCTTGTGCACCTTTTTGTACCACACTTTTTTTCCTTCCATTCAACCTTCCATTATTATGTTTGGACACAGCGCTTTGTGAACAGCCAGCTTCTTTAGCAATGACCTTTTGTGACTTACCCTCCTTGAGGGTGTCAATGACTGACTGTCTTCTGAACACCTGTCAAATCAGCAGTCTTCCCCATGATTGTGTAACCTACTGAACCAGACTGAGAGACCATTTAAAGGCTCAGGAAACCTTTACAGGTGTTTAGAGTTAACTGGCCAATTAGATTGTGACACCACGAGTCTACAATATTGAACTTTTTCACAATATTCAAATTTTCTGAGATACTAAATTTTGGGTTTTCACTAGCTGTAAGCCATGAAGATCAAAATTAAAAGAAATGCTTGAAATATATCACTCTGTGTGTAATAAATCTGAGTTTCACTTTTTCAATTGAATTACTGAAATAAATTAACGTTTTGATGATATTCTAATATATTGAGATGCACGTGTAATAGTAAAGGGCCCATAGTATTGCATGAACACCACTGTTGGCATATAGCAAGGATTTTGGCAGGTCTCTGGTGCTCAATAGAACTGTACAATGACCAGCAGATATCTCCCAAACCTTTGTTCTCAAATAAATGTCTGTTATCGACCAGCTTTACCATCTGGTCTGCTTTATGATGTAAGATTCTCTGACAGGTTCCCTTCAGGCAACATCCTCAATGTCCTTGGAACTTGATGCATATTGGCTCTAATTATAATAAGCTCCTCATTCCAGTTGAATATAGTACCTTCTTCTTCACTAGTGTGATGTTTCCAGTAAAAAGTGCCTCTCCATTACATGATTTCATGTTATCTCCCTAACTTAGGCATATTAAAACCCGTAGAAAAGCACTTGAAATTGAAAAGGAGCGTGCAGCGAAAGTCGCCAGTCTGCCCCCACCACCGCCAGATCCACTCGAGGTAAATACTTACTCCAGGTTATATTGATACCAATAGCAATTACTCTTTATTGTTTGCCAGTGCTATTGTATAACTAAACTCTGTAGTTTAAGTAGCATTATCTCTGTTATGATTTATTGTGTGAACAGTCACAGAATAGCACTTTGACTGATTTTCTGTCACAGTATGCTTGTTAGATTGTTGGAAGCTGAGCTTTTAAAACGGTTTTAAATGTGGCTATAGATACAGATTTGTACTTGTCAGTTTTATATATTCTTTTCTGGCATGTTTAATAAATGGGGAATGTATACAGTAGTGTTATTACTTATGATACCAAAGTAATGCATATATCCTTTTTGCAACATAGAAGGTGTTTTTTTCATGGTATTCCCATTTAAAATGTGTATATATAATGGCAAGGTCATATAACCAATGTTTATTATAAAATTAAAGAGGGACTCCAGTGAAATCTACAAAAAATAAGTCCACACTGCTGACTTTTGAAAAACAGGCACTCACCTGTCCCATGATCCAGTGGTGTGCTCACCGCGGCACCTTTTACTGGCCAGCCTTGCTTGCCAGTGCCGGCATCTTAAGTGTGGGCACCCGGCTGTGGCCGCGTGCGGCTTACTGGGCATACGTCAGTACAACTGCACTTTGTGAATGGTCCTGTAGTCTTCTGGGACCTGTCACGTGTCCCAGAGGACTACGGAGAGGGAGGGGATATGGGGGGGACATCTTCCACTTCTGATCGCCTAGGCAATTGCAGCAGAAGTGGGAGCGGGTAATTGCCAAAATAGGTACGAGCTCCCCCAAAGGTAGCAATTCCGTTTGAGTGGTTTTTCGTGACAAATGAAGACATTTAGTGCTTTGTGTGTGTATATGTGTGCATATTTACAGTGCTCAGCATAAATGAGTACACCCCAACAGATTTGCCAGAAAACCTTTACTTTCCTTTCAGAAGCAACATTTTCTATGGGACACTCTACTACAAAATACTCCTACAAATGCAGGCCATTGATTGCAAACAAGATTTAATTTGCACTCACATAAAAGTATATTTTCTAACAAATTTATTTAAGACCATGTTGCAAAAATGAACACACCCCAATGAAAGTCTTAGGCGCAAAGCTAAATTTTAGACAAAATCCTAATTAACAAGAATTCGACTACAGGTGAGTCTAATTATTCATTAAACAGATGTCCAGCAGACAGTTGATTATGAAATGGCATTGCTTAACAAAGAAAACCCTTCCCATTCCATGCTGTCAGTAATGGCACCACATGGAAGAGAAATGTCACAAGGCCTGAAAAAGAAAATAATTTCTTCACACAAGAAAGGTGAAGGCTACAAGATCGGCAAAGCTTTACTAATCAGTCAGAATACTGTAGCAAAAGTGATACAGAAATGTAACAAAGATGGAACTGCAACCATCTGACGTCCAGGCCATCCATGGATGTGAGCACCTCGACAGGAGTGTCTTCTGATGAGAAGGGTTGAAGAAAGTCACCATACAAATTCACTGCAGTTAGCTAGAGAAGTAGCCAAACCTGGGTGATTGTGTCTGTGACACATTACGTCTCTCTTACACTGCAGAGGAATGGCATGCATGGGTGTCGCCCACAAAGGAAGCCTCTCCTAAAGCCCATGCGCAAAAAAGCCAGCCTAGAATTTGCCAGGGCCCATGCTGAAAAAGAAGAAGACTACTGGCACTCTGTACTCAGGAAAGATGAGACCAAGATAAATATTTTTGGAACTGATGGCTTCAAAACCATATGGTGTTGCAAAGGTCAGGCGTACAAAGAAAATGCATGGTACCTACAGTGAAACATGGTGGTGGGAGTGTCCTTCTGTGGGGCTGTGTGAGTGCTGCTGGTGTCGGGGAGCTGCATTTCATTGATGGTATCATGAATTCACAGATGTACTGCTCTATATTGAAAGAGAAGATTATTATTATTATTATACAGTATTTATAAAGCGCCAATAGTTCACTCAGCGCTGTACATTACAAAGGGGGACAGAACATGTGACAGAACAATACCAATACAATGCAAAACATGAGGGGATTGAGGGCCCTGCTCTTTCGAGCTTACAATCTAGAAGGGATGGGATAGTGGTACAGGAGGAGATAGCTGTGGGGGATGGAGTGGTAGGAAGAGTGGAGGAGGTCAGCAAGTTAGCAGGGGGTGAGGTAGGCTTCCCTGAAGAGATGGGTTTTCAGGGTGCGCCTAAAGGAGAGGAGAGTAGGTGATAATCTGATGGGTTGGGGCAGGGAGTTCCAGAGGATGAGTGACACCCTGGAGAAGTCCTGGAGGCGGGCATGGGAGGAGGAGAGCAGGGAACTAGAGAGAAGGAGGTCTTGTGAGGAGCGGAGTGTGTGTGCTGGGCGGTACTTGGATATTAGGTCAGTGATGTAGTTCGGGGCAGTATGGTGGACAGCTTTGTACGTCAGTGTTAGGATTTTAAATTTGATCCGTTGCGCAATCGGAAGCCAGTGGAGGGATTGGCAGAGGGGGGTGGCGGAAACGGAGCGTTTGGAAAGGTGAATGAGTCTGGCAGCCGTATTCAGGATCGACTGAAGCGGGGATAGCCAGCGGCGAGGCAGGCCAGTGAGGAGGGAGTTGCAGTAGTCGAGTCGTGATATGATGAGGGAGTGGATGAGCTGTTTAGTGGTTTCTGGGGTTAGGAACGTGCGGATTTTGGCGATGTTGCGGAGGTGGAGTCTGCACGAGTTTGTTAAAGATTGGACTTGGGGCTGGAAGGATAGGTTGGAGTCCAGAATGACACCAAGTACTCTGGCCTGCAGAGCGGGTTTGATATTGGCGTTGTTGGATGTGATGTAGAAGTCGATGGGGGGTGGGGTTCGGGCTGGGGGGGAAGACAAGGAGCTCGGTTTTGGAGAGATTCAGTTTAAGGAAGTGGAGCGACATCCAATCTGATATGTCGCTCAGTAGGTGTGTGATTTGGGCAGAGACCGAGGGGGTGAGGTGGGGGGTTGAGAGATAGATTTGTGTGTCGTCGGCATAGAGGTGGTAGTTGAAGCCGTGAGAGTGTATGAGTTGGCCAAGGGAGGAGGTGTAGATGGAGAAGAGAAGGGGCCCAAGGACAGAGCCTTGAGGGACCCCAACAGAGAGGGGGAGTGAGGGGGAGGTGGTAGCATTATAGGTAACGCTGAAAGAGCGTTGTGACAGGTAGGATGAGAGCCAGGAGAGAGCAGAATCTGAGGCCGAGGGAGTGTAGTATTTTGAGGAGGAGGGGGTGGTCAACTGTGTCGAAGGCCGCAGAGAGGTCAAGGAGTAGGAGCACTGAATAGTGGCCATTAGCTTTGGCGGTTAGAAGGTCGTTGGAGAGTTTGAGTAAGGCAGTTTCGGTGGAGTGTAGGGGGCGGAAGCCAGACTGTAGGGGATCGAGGAGGTTGTTGTCGTTGAGGTGAGAGCATAGGCAGGTGTAGACGAGGCGCTCGAGGAGTTTAGATGTAAGTGGGAGCAGGGAGATGGGTCTGAGGTTGTTCGGGTCATTGGGGTCCAGGGAGGGCTTTTTAAGTATGGGGGTGATGTGTGCATGCTTCAGTGGGGAGGGGAAAGTGCCGGAGGAGAGGGAGAGATTAAAGATGTGGGTGAGGGAGCGTAGGATGGAGGGGGAGGGAGGTCGTAGGAATTGTGAGGGGATAGGGTCGAGGGGGCAGGTGGTGAGGCGGGCATCAGAGAGGATCTTGGAGACTTCCTCGATGGTAGTAAGGTCAAAGGTGCGGAGTGTTGGGGGAGCTTCAGTATGAGGAATGTAGGGTGGGGTGGGAGAGGAGGTCAGAGCAGTGGTGAGGCCGTGGGAGAGTGGTGAAGAGGGGGTAGCTAAGTGAGGGGGAAGGGAGTTGGAGGGAGTTTGAGCAGCGACGAAGTCCCTGCGGGTAATGTCGAGGGGGAGGGGGGATGATGGGGTAGCTGTGTGAGAGGGGACGGGTTGAGAGGGCGTGTGAGTTGCGGCAATGTCCTTGCGAATTGTGTCAATCTTGTTTTTGAAGTGATTGGCAATCTCAAGGGCGGTGAGTGAGGTGCTGGGTGGAGGTGGGGGTGGAGAGAGTAGAGAGTTGAAGGTGGAGAAGAGTCGGCGAGGATTGGAGGAGAGGGCCTTGATGAGGGTCAGGAAGTAGGCTTGTTTGGCTGCGTGGAGGGAGGAGGTGTAGGTGCGGAAGGCAGATTTGTAGCAGGTGAAAGCTTGTTGGGATTTTGTTTTGCGCCATAGTCGCTCCAGGGCACGACTGCGTCGTTTGAGGGTTTTGGTGTGATCAGTCTGCCAGGGCTGGAGCGGTCGGAGTCTGATGTTGCGTGTGGTTAAAGGCGCTAGTGAGTCAAGGGCTGCTGACAGCGCGTTGTTGTAGGCAGTCATAGCCAAGTCGGGGCAGGACAGGGGGAGGATGCGGTTGTGGAGTTGATCAGCTGCAGAGTGGAGGGAGGCAGGGTTAAGGTTGTGGAGGTTACGGCTGGTAGTAGTGTGACATTTGGAGGGGTAGGCGTTGGAGGACAAGGAGATAGAGAAGGTGATCAGGTTGTGGTCAGAGAGAGGGAAGGGGGTGTTAGTGAGGTTGTGGGGAGCGCAGCGGTAGGAGAAGACAAGATCAATGATATTACCGTCGGAGTGGGTGGTGGATTGTATGCACTGTGCAAGTGCAAAGGAGGAGGTTAAGTGGAGGAGACGGGCTGTGTCCGGGTTGTCAAGGTTGACAGGGATGTTGAAATCCCCAAGAATGATGGTGGGTAGCTCAGAGGAGAGGAAGAAGGGTAGCCAGGAGGAGAAGTCTTCCAGGAAGCGGGGTATGGATCCAGGAGGCCAGTATATCACAGCAATCTTCAGGGGGGTTGGGGAGAATAGTCGGACGCAGTGGGCCTCGAAGGAGGAGAAGGATAGGGAGGGGGGGTTTGGGAGGACTCGGAAGGTGCTCTGCGGTGACAGGAGCAGACCAACCCCACCACCTTTACGACCGTTAGGCCTGGGTGAGTGGGTCCAGGTGAGACCTCCATAGGAGAGTGCAGCAGGGGAGGTAGAGTCAGTGGGCTGGATCCAGGATTCCGTGATCGCCAGGAGGTTGAGGGAGCGGGAAACAAAGAGGTCGTGGATGGCGGTAAGCTTGTTGCACACCGATCGGGCGTTCAGGAGTGCACATGAAAACGGGGGGGAGATTTTAGGGAGCAGGGGGACAGATACTAGGTTGCGGGGGTTGCGGTAGGACATGGAGGCGGGAGGGTGTTGTGCGGGTGAGGGAGGTGGTGGAGGGCCAGGATTCGGGGAGATGTCTCCCGCGGCTAGGAGGAGGAGAAGGGTGAGAAAGGTGGCATGGGAGCGGGATGTGCAGGAGCGTGAGAAACTCCTAGTGGAGGTGTTTGGGTCAGTGGGAGAGTGGAATAATAGGAAGAGGTGGTGGGTGCCATAGAGGGGCGAAGGAAGCAGTGAGGACACAATATACAAATGTTTAGGAGGAGCAGAGGGATATAGTGAATGGATTTTGGGAATGGAGGAGAGGAAAATGAGGAGTAGAAGAGGCATTTTGGGGGTGATGAGAGCAGTAGTAGGGAGATGATAGCAATGAGGGGGAGATGTGCAAGTTTTGGGGTGGAGCAGAGGAGTAAAGAAATGGGATTTGGGAACAGAGGATAGTAGTATGAAGAGGAGTGTATTATATAAAGGTACACAGAGTGGGACTCAGGCATGTAAGAGATGTTTCCCACGGTGTTTGCTTGCAGTCTGTCCAGCATGCAGTAGAGTTTCTTGCTGTTGTTGTGTCTTTCTCCTGCTTTAGTTCAACTGCTGTGTTTAACTGCTTCGCACTCTTTCGAAGCGCACTCCGTCAGAAGCAGCACCCCCATCAGAGACTGTGCCCCCAATCGCTACTATCACTCCGTGCCCTTGGCCATCGTGCACACATCTAAGGCCACTGTTGCATTTCTGAAGAACAGGGTGAAAGTGATTCAGTGGCCAAGTATATAAAATCTTACTCTTCATCAGGGGTGTACTGATTTATCTATGGAAAAAAAATAATAATAAAAAAAAAAAAAAAATATATATATATATATATATTATATTCTATAGTGCTAACAGTTTGCTCAGCGCTTTGCAATATAATGGGAGACAATACAGCAGCAACAACACAGTTCAGTTCCTTTTTGTTGGCGCTTACAATCTAATTTTATATATATATATATATATATATATATATATATATATATATATATATATATATATATATATAATATATTTAATCTGTTCCCCCCCCCCCCCCCCCCCACACAGCAAAGGCTGTGAATACTTATGTACATTTAGTTTTTTATTTTTAATACATTTTAAAGATTTCAAAAAGCACTTTTCACGTTGTTTGTGGAATGTTTAGGAAAAATATTAATTTAATCCATTTTGGAATAAGGCTGTTACATAAGTGTTTTTTTAGACCCCCTTTCACATGTGGCGGAACTCAGTTCAGATCAGCAGGGAATCTGTGAGCAGATCCCCTTGCTGATCAGAGCAGGCGGACGACAGGTCCTTATTGACTCTATTTTATACAGAGAGGACACGGACAGAGCCTGCCCTGCTCATGGGCAGTCAATTGTAAACGGACTCATCTGTTCATTTACACCCGATTGCCCTCTGATCCAATCCGCCTAAACAGAGGGGGATGGATTTCCATCCATTTTTTTATAGTGGACTGGATCAGATTGGAGGTAGGCCAATCTGTGTAAATGGACACAAGTTTGTTTACTGTCGCCGATCCATAGAGCTCAATGGAGTGTCCGATCAGGTCTGCCTGAAAAACTGACAGGCAGCCGGTCCTGATCGACTCACCCATGTGAAACGGACCTTAACCTATGCTTAGTTTCATTTTTGTATATTTTATTTCTGCTTTTTGTTTCTTTTGGTCAGAGAATGTTTGTTTTGAATTGTGAACTATACTCAGAATATATCTTTTGATGTTTCTGTAAAAGTACTGCAAGTGATACTAAAAGCACAGTTTTTTTTCTTTACTTTTTTCTCTATGTGGATAATAACACTATAATTATTTTTAATAAAAAAGACACAAAGTACCTTTTTTCCTAATTGATATACAGCTGTTGCATGAGGCAGATCTTTCCCAGCCTGTCTGCAGGGAAACATAGGCAGGAAGAGCTTCTGGTCCACTGCTGCAGGTCACTTTGTAAAAAAAAAAAGTCAGGCCTTGGGATTTGAAATCGTATCTTTATTATTTTGTAGAAATAACATTGTGTGGTTGGCTTTTTCCAGTCACAGGCTGTGTGATGCCCCTCCGGCCTGTGTCTTAGAAATAGAGGGAGGTTAAGCAACCATTAGTTTAAATGTAATGTCCTGCCCCCTTTGTGTTTAGCTGGTTAGTGGGCATGGAGGAGGAGGGAGAGAGTGGGCTGTCATTTACCACTATTTATACGCTCATGTGTGACTTTATAATCACATGAGCTGCTCAGATGTGATAGGGAGAAAATGCTCAGCATAGAAACTCACTGAAAACTGAGCATGAGCAGGGTTGCATCTACAGCTGCAAAATCCCTAGCTGAATTGGGGACATTAAAGGTAGGTGGATAAAGAACAGCAGGATCAACCAGGTTTTTTGCAGAATACAGAAAACAAATCTCAGTGACTGAGTATGTACAGCATGTAATACAGTATTTATTGATGTCTGTTTTATTTATTTATTTTTTTATGTGAGTTTAGTGACAGTTTAATGATTAGTCTTGAGCTGATTGGTATTGCTGACTGTATGTTCTCTATGTAATAACAGAACCTCGAGGTTGTAAAAAGACCACCGTTGGTAAAACTCTGCAATGTAGACAACTTCTCTGTGTCTCACTACCACCTGCCTGAAGCCTACGTGGACCGAGAAATGGATACTGAGCAGGTGATATGAAATTGTTTTTATCCCACTCTTACACGGCTAGAAAATAAAGTACAATCTGTACGTAAAAATATAAAAAAAAAATCTGCTGACCTAATGCAATACAAAAAGCATTGGAACTGTGCAGGTCAGAAATGTCCATTAAGATGACTTCTAGAAGAGCTCAAGATACAGACTAAAAAAAAAAAATAGTACCAATTCGATTCACTTGGAAACTTGTGAAATATACCGTATTTTCCGGCGTATAAGACGACTTTTTGACCCTTGAAAATCTTCTCAAAAGTCGGGGGTCGTCTTATACGCCGGTACACGTCAGGGGGCACTTTTTAGGGGGCGGCGCAGTGCCGCCGCCGTCCTCCCCCTTCTGACGGAAGGGACACCAAGTACAGGGGTGGGCAGAGGGCTGCAGTCTCTTACCTGCTCCCACGACGATCCATCCAGGAAGCGCTGCTCCTTCAGTCACTCCGGCCACTCCCTCACTCCTGCCGCTCGGTTCCGCCTCCTCACCGGTGATTGGCCGCCAGAACTGTAGCTCAGGAAAAGCACACAGGCGACCAATCACGGGCGAGGAGGCGGAGTCGAGCGGACCCACGAAAATCGAGTGAGGGTAAGTGTGCAGTGCAGAGGTGCTGCTGCAACCATATACGCTGGCTGCAGCAGCACCATACTGGAACAGGAGTCAGCAAGTGTCATTGGTGTCAGTGGGAGGAATAGTGCCCCATCATTGGTGTCACTGATACCAATGATGGGGCATTATTCCTCCCACTGACACCAATGATGGGGCACTATTCCTCCCACTGACACCAATGATGGGGCACTATTCCTCCCACTGACACCAATGATGGGGCACTATTCCTCCCACTGACACCAATGATGGGCACTATTCCTCTCCCCACTGACGGAGTACTATTCCTCCCACTGACACCAATGATGGGGCGCTATTCCTCCCACTGACACCAATGATGGGGCGCTATTCCTCCCACTGACACCAATGATGGGGCGCTATTCCTCCCACTGACACCAATGATGGGGCGCTATTCCTCCCACTGACACCAATGATGGGGCGCTATTCCTTCCACTGACACCAATGATGGGGCGCTATTCCTTCCACTGACACCAAGGATGGGGCGCTATTCCTTCCACTGACACCAATGATGGGGCGCTATTCCTCCCACTGACACCAATGATGGGGCACGATTCTTCCCACTGATACCAATGATGGGGCGCTATTCCTCCCACTGACACCAATGATGGGGCACGATTCGTTGCTCTGACACCAATGATGGGGCACGATTCGTTGCTCTGACACCAATGATGGGGCACGATTCGTTGCTCTGACACCAATGATGGGGCATGATTCCTCCCACTGACACCAATGATGGGGCGCTATTCCTCCCACGGACACCAATGATGGGGTGCTATTCCTGCCACTGACACCAATGATGGGGCACGATTCGTTGCTCTGACACAAATGATGGGGCACTATTCCTGACACTAATGATGGGACACTATTCCTCACACACTGACACTAATGATGGGGCACCATCATTGGTGTCAATGGGAGGAATAGTGCCCCATCATTGATGTCAGTGGGAGGAATAGTGCCCCATCATTGGTGTCAGTGGGAGGAGTAGTGCCCCATCATTGGTGTCAGTGGGAGGAATAGTGCCCCATCATTGGTGTCAGTGGGAGGAATAGTGCCCCATCATTGGTGTCAGTGGGAGGAATAGTGCCCCATCATTGGTGTCAGTGGGAGGAATAGTGCCCCATCATTGGTGTCAGTGGGAGGAATAGTGCCCCATCATTGGTGTCAGTGGGAGGAATAGCGCCCCATCATTGGTGTCAGTGGGAGGAATAGTGCCCCATCATTGGTGTCAGTGGCAGGAATAGCACCCCATCATTGGTGTCCCTGGGAGGAATAGCGCCCCATCATTGGTGTCAGTGGGAGGAAGCGTGCCTCAGCATTGGTATCAGTGGGAGGAAGCGTGCCTCATCATTGGAATACCATATTGAAATCAAATCTGATGTTTTTTCATTTTTGGTGTGCGTTGGAAGAGGGGTAGTCTTATACGGCGAGTATAGCTAAAACCCTATATTTTAATGGGAAAAGTAGGGGGTCGTCTTATACGTCGGCAAATACGGTAATACTTGGTTGTCCACATACTGCATGTCCTGGACTTTCCTCTGCAGTGATGGAGGAAGTTAAATAAAATAATGCAAACAAGTGATATTGCTCATAACTAATGATGAGGTTAAGCTACAATCTTCCTGGCTGCTGTAGGCAGCATTTCCTTTCTACTGTGCAACTAATGTAAGCAGCTGGGACTTATGATAATCTTGTGCCTTTTACCAGCCTGATGCCCGTACTGCCGCTGTTGAGGAAGCAAAGCGGCTGGACGCACTTCAGAAAGAGGTAGAGTGCGAGAGGAGGGAACGTGCGGAGAAGGCAACACTTCGTGGATCTCATGCTTTGAAGATGGTACAGCTAACAGAGGTGAGTAATATGGTTTTATTGTATTTTATTTTCTCTGTATTGCAGTGTGTTAACACTCAAAATATCGGGTTTGTGTTCTGTACAAAAGCCTTGGGTCAGCAATTATTTGTGCTTTCAATTTGCTCTGATGTGGATGTATTCTGAGCATTTACAGAAAATGTCTTTTAAAAAAGACAAACAATTGAGTACTGACGTGATACTTTTTTTTTATTTGCACTAACATACAATTTTGAGGACAAGCTTTCGGGGTATGTCCCCTTCTTCAAGGTCCAGGCAGTACTACCTCGTTTTAAAAAAGAAAAATATGGTTTTGAGAGTTTTTGTTAGCCCCTCTTAAATCTCACCTTCAAGCAACACAGTCTCAGTTTTCATTACCTCTGCACATGTAGGGCTCATTCAGAGGCAGAAAAAACACTGCATTTAGCTGCTTATTTTCTGTATGGAAGAAAGATCCTGTGTAAAATACACGCCTAGGTACTTGCCTTTTTGTGAAATAACATGCGATTACGTGTGTACTTGAGTAAATCTACGCGCATAAGATCTGCAGCTGTGTTCCACTTTTTTTTGTGTGCGGCTAAATGCAGTGCACATTTTCATATGTATACTCAGCTGTGTGGATGGGCTCATTGATTACTATAATGCTGGGTTTATATGCATGAAAAACAATCTGCTGTATGCATCTAAACGCAGTGTTTTTTTTTCTGCCCATGTGAGTGAGCCCTGTGTGTATGGGCTCATTGACTACTATAGCTCTGCATTTAGGTGTGTACAAAACTATCTGTTGTTTGTATGTAAACATAGTGATTTTTTTTTTTTTTCTGCCCGTGTGAATGAGTTTGCATGTGTTATTGTTTTAATATTGTCATGTTTTTATGCAATAGTTTTAAGTTCCATTATGTCTGGATGGCCAATACTCATCCAAGACATTTATGTGTTTACTTTGAAGAAGTAAAAACCAGGGAATCTACGTAATAGAACCAATAGGATGAGCTGCTGCTGCACCTACCACACACTAGCTTGTCGAAAAAGGTCCTGTAATAGGCTGCAATCAGTCCATCAGGACCAGGGGCTTTTTTGGGTTTGGATTGTGAGAGTGCCACCCCGATTTCCTCCACTGTTATTAGGGCATCTAGGTCCTTGCATAACGTAGGGGCGAGGGAAGACATGCCTGAAGAGGCAATATAGGAGTGACTTCTTAACAAATAATCTGCAGGAAAGCCCTGAAGAGGGTCAGAGTCGGAGGAGGATAGCTTTCACCTGAAGTTAGCCATAATGTGTGGGATGTATGTGCGAGTGCAGACGCGACAAAGTGCCCGAGCAAGGAGAGTGCCGGGTTTGTTTGGGTATTCATACATGGTTCTTTAAGTCCATGCCAACTTCTGTTTTACCTTATGGAAGAGAAGAAAATTTAATTCCTCTTGAGTCTTGAGGAGTTCCCGGTATGTGGACCTTGCCTTCTGAGCACCGTCTAGCCGCCGAAGGTATTCTAGTAGGGTATTCTAGGTATTCTCCTAGATTGTAAGCTCGAAAGAGTAGGGCCCTCTAACCCCTCGTGTGCTGTTTGTAGTTGCTGTACTGTTTCATGTATTGTCCCCCCCTCTATTGTACAGCGCTGAGCAAACCCTTTGGCGCTATATAAACTCGATGTAATGTAATATTGATCTAGAGAGTGTTTCCACATAAGTTTTGTGCGAAGCGCCATCAGCATTCCCTGCAGAACAGGTTTATGTGCCTCCCAGAGCATGAGGGGGACTGTCCTCAAAGTCAGTATTTTATTAAGTATTCCAAAAGGGAGTGCTCTATGGCTGTCCTGACATCGGGGGATTGAAGAAATGTCTCGGGCGCCACGACGGAGGACTGCGGGTGACCAACCCCAGTTGTAAATCCATGAAAATGGGAGCATGATCTGAAAAGGTCACATATACCTGTCGACCATACCTGCGGCAGGTCTTTCTGTTGAACTAATCCAAGGTTTATAGCTTTTGTGAACTGCTGAGTAGAAGGAATAGTCCGTCTTGTGGGTGGGATATACGCCAGGGGGTCAACCAGTTTTAGGAGTTGGAATTCCACCTTGAGGTGCTTAAGACGAGAGGAGAGATGAGCAGTGCTCTGGTAAACCTCTAGGAGGGTGTCTCATGCAAAATTAACATCACCCCCAAGCACCGGGATCCAGTCCATGAAATCTAGCAGTGCTGGGAGCAAGCTCCGCAGAAAGGAGAGATGATTCGCATTTGGGAAATATGCATTGGCTAGGGTAACTGTGAGCTTGCCAATCTTGCCTTTGACAAATAGAAATCTACCCTGTGGGTCCTGCTGCACCGCAGTAAGAAACCAAGGCACTGATTTTTAACCAGTAAAATACTAATTCCCTTAGATTTTGAGATAGGCAAAGGACAGTGGTAGGGCACAGGGTAGTCCCGGCTGGTTAACCTAGGGACATGGTTCAACCTGAAATGCGTTTCTTGTATAAATGCCATCTGAGTGCTTGAGCCTAGACTATTTCTCTGAGACACTAATGCCCCGGACGTAAAATGAGGCAAATTTAAAAATACTCACTTGTATTGGGCTGCCCCCCCCTGGAGGTAAACAATTTTGAGAAGGGGAGTGAGAGTGCCTCGGGAGCAAGAGGCACAACCACAAGATAAAATAGAGAAGGAACCAGATAATGGGGGGAAAACATAAAAGGATAGGACAGAAAAGAAAGGAGAAGGGTTGGGTAGGAAGAAGGAAGAGGGAAAGTGAAGAGTGCACATAAGCAGGGAAGAAAAAAAAGGGGGAAGGAAGGGAAGGGGGTGAGCAGTGAGAGGGGGAGGCAAGGTAAAGAGGGGAGCCTAAACAGGTATACCGCAGACCCCTAGGAAGCAGAGAGCATGAGAACACAGGGGAGGTTAAGGAAGCAGAGTTATCCCAGTATGGGGGGAAAGGAGGAAAGGACGAATGGGGACTAGACTAAATATTGTAAATACTACAACTTTCCCTGACTGGGTGATGGGAATGCTCCATCAGAGAAAAGACCCTACGGGGGGTGGGGGTTATATTGCAAGAACTAGGGTTCGTGTGAAACGAGAGATGCTTGAGATAAACTTTCCAGACTTAACAACAGAAATAAAGTCAGTATAGAGAGTAGTAGCCAGTAACCTCAGGTTGGTAGCGGGGGGCCAGTGGCTAGCAGCCGTGCCAGTGTCAGAGTAGTTGGTAAACCACCAGTTATGCATGTATAAAGCCACTGAGGGCATAAAGAAATGTGTGCAGTAAATCTTGCTGTCGACAAAAGGTGTGTATGTATGTATATGTATGTATGTATATATATATATATATATATATCTATCTATCTATAGCTTCTACTGGGATCTGCTTGGTGGGTCCCCAGCCCCCTCCAACAGGGGAATACTAAGATGGACCGAAAGAGAGAGAAATGGGGCATTGCTTAGCACATGCTTCTGCCGGAAGTCCTGGCCGAAAGCCTGGGTCCATTGCCACATTGTCAGAAGCGCCAAAACATAGGTTGAAAAAAATGCACAAAGCTCCATGCCTGAAAAGGTCCATTTTGTCGCTTTTTTTAATGCATATTTTGGTGCATTTTTAAAACATGCATGTTGGTGCTCTTTTCAATTCGCTTTGCATTTTGTTTTTAATGCATTTCTGCACAATTTCTTTGTACATTTTGCTGCTGTGTAAGAACATTTTGGCTTTTTTTTTTTTTTTTAACACCCCATTCAACCCTGTGCGCTCCAGGAATCTAAAAATGCATGCAAAACACGCTTATGGTGCATTTAATTAATGATGCCCTAAACGTGACTAGCCAGTGCACGTTTTGCAAAAATGCGCATATAAAAGTGCCAAAATGTGTGTTACAAAATATAAAAATACATGTAACAAGAAACGCCAAAATATGTGTAAAAAACCACACCAAAATGCATGATAAATCTGCGACAAAATGTGCATTATAAAAGGGACAAAATGCACAATAAAAACCCGCACCAAATTGCGTGCTAAAAGAAAGGTTCCAAAATGTGTGTTTAAAAGGACCAAAATACGCATTTAAAGAATATGCCACAATGTGTGATTCAAAAAACTGCGCCAAAATACATGTTACCAAAAAGCCCCAGTGCCTAATGCTTATTAATTTTATGTACTTACATGGTGTTTTGGGCTTTTTGGTCTCACTTTTTGAACTAGACTGCTCTGTAATCTCAGTGATAAGTGTGGATATTTGAATTGAAAATATAATTCTCGGTTTATGAAACATACACCTATATCTGTAGAGGAGCAGTATTGCCGCCCTAAGATGGAAGGAACAGAACAACACCCCCAGCCCCCCCTTCCGCCTGAGGTGTTGGTACCTAATAGGGTTTGGGGTATTTTCACCCTACTCTGCCTGTATTTTGGATTACAGGACACCTCCTCTGCTATTCTCTATAACAAAGATGGGAATTCTAAAGTTTACAGAGGAGATCTGGACAGGGCTGATAACACCGCTTGCTTTTTTAGAGCAGCAGAGGCATGGAGCTCACTGGATTTTTTAATAGGGGCAATAGGTAATTATTTTTTCTGTGAGTTTTTTTTTGTAAAAGACAAAATGTTTTTATTTATTTTGGCCAGACTGTAATCAAATGAGATACTGATATTTACTTATAGGACCGGGACCGGCTGATGAAAGAGTTGGAGCAGATGCAGCAGGAAGATCTTGCTCGTAGAAGACAGATTGTTTCCCAGATGCCTCCACAATTGTTTGAGCCTGCCTACCGACGGGCCGAGATCAGGGAGGAATGGCAGAGGGAGCTAGAGTCTGCCTTTGAGGACATGTACACCAAAGGCACCAGTAAGACAAACGCCTCATCCTATAAATCAACTGATACTATATATATATATATATATGTGTGTGTACAGTTGCAAGAAAAAGTATGTGAACCCGTTGGGATTACGTGGAGTTTTGCATGAATTGGGCATAAAATGTGCTTCTTGAAACCAGTAAACCCAAAACAGGTGTGTGTTTTTTAAGGGCAGGACAGCTGTCAGCAACACATCCAATATCATCACACTGATTGGCATCAAGGTTGGCTCACTCCTGGCTCCAATTAGCTCTGGGAGAAGTCATTAAGCTAGGGCCTCACATACTTTTTCCTCCCTGCACTGTGAATGTTTACATGTTATGTGCAATTAAACCATGGCAACATCTAATGTTTGTGTAGTATTATGTTCAGCAGACTGTGTTCTTCTATTGTTGTGACTTAGATGACGTTCAGAGCACATTTTATGCCCAATTCATGCAAAACTCCACTTAATCCCAAGGGGTTCACATACTTTTTCTTGCAACTGTGTGTGTGTGTATGTATATATGTATATATGTATGTATGTATATGTATGTATGTGTATATATATATATATATATATATATATATATATATATATATATATATATATATATATATATATATATATATAATCCTTGATTGTAAGCTCCAAGGAGCAGGGCCCTCCTATCCCTTTTGCATTGAACTGTATTGTTGCTGTATTGTCTCCTTTATATTGTAAGGCGCTGAGCAAACTGTTGGCGCTATATAAATCCTGTATAATAAAATATATATATATATATATATATATATATAACGTGTATCGGCAAATGCATACCATATGAGTTGAATTAACAAAGACCTAAATTTCTGTACAATATCTATGATTACTCAAGTGTGTCAGTGTGAAAAAACAGTTTAGGAGGAAAATGAACAATATACAGTATGTGTTGCTGAAACAGAGTGTGGTATAGGATGCGGATGTCTATGCAAGAAGGAAAAATGCTGTCACTTTTAGCGCCAGTGGAATTTTGGATGTGCAAAAAGCAGAGTGGTTGAGCCTCCTTCATATGGGTGCAGAGTTCTGTAGACCATGAATGGAGTGTGTGTTAATGCAGCTTGAGCTTCTGGGTGCTGTGTGCAGGCAGCCAATTTAAATATATGGGGATGCAGCAGTTGCTTGTCCTAATGTGAAAGGCATGCAGGTGCTTGTGACATTGTGTCAAATTTGAACTGTGTCTGGTGTAGCTGCTGCATTCCCATATGCTCACATGGCCACATAAACAAACAACCCCATTCACTGTAGGCTTTATCACCCATGTGAATGAGGTCTTGGCAAGACACATTGGGATTTAGTAATATAGGAGATATGAATGTGGAGCATGCTTGGACCTTCGCTCTAGACCGAAAAAAGACCAATGGTTCATGCTGGGTGTTTTGGTTCAGGAGAGACATCAGTGGGGTATGCTATGACTTTTAGCTGTGAAAAGAAAAGTGTTGCCAGTAAGGCTGGCTGTGAATTTTAGTTGCACAGTGCCAAGTTTGAGGCCAAAGGGGTATGCTGATGAAGGTAGATGTAAAGATCTTAAAGAGAGACCCATGGGGTGTGCTGGAACATGCCATTCTATATGCCTTTTTTTATAAACTGTCACTTTCCAGCACACCCCATGGGTCTCCATGAGGCACCAGTGGCGCATGCTAGCAGCAGTCGTATTGAGACAGCTATTTAAACTCTACCCTGTTGTGTGGGTTGGTATTATTGACATGGGAAAATAGACACAGGGAATTTTAAGTAGAGCACAGTTAAGTTGCTCAGTATAACTGTGCAACGTGGGTTTCTGTAAGATATGGGATCCTAGAAGAGACATGGTATCGTACATATCCTGCACAAGACAGGTTGGACTATAATGTAAGAGAAATTGGGTTTATAGTCACAACCCTCAAAAGATTACGACTCACACGTGCTGTTCACATATATAGTCTGATCTATATGTTCTTTGCTTTGACCACCTCTACTGGTAGACGGTGGAGAGTCTCTTTCTGTGCTTAAAGTTCCTGAAGCTTTTAGTGCTGAGCTGTTGTGCAGCTCATGCGTTCTGGTAATTCTCATGTTGTGCTATGCTTGTATCCCTGAGTAAGCCTTCAATAATGTGAAGTCAGAATGTAATTATCTCCACATTTTTTAAGATGAGGGTGATGGTGGGGGTTTAGTCACACTGGTATGAGTGCTTTCAGCTGGAGCTAATGAAAGGCATTGACAGGAGGAGAAAAGTGTGTGGTCCCTAGCCTCATTGCCCCACCCATCCCCATTCTGTAGCCCTCCCACTGATGTGATTAGAAGTGAATATTATTTATCATATTTATGTTATGTCTGCCTGCAGTTTGATTTTTTCCAGAGACCAGTCATTAATATACTGTGGTTTTTTTTTTTGTTTTTTTAATGTAAGAAATGAAGGGAGACATGGTCCTGCATCTCAAACCCCAACCTCTCCCAGGCCCCACTGTTGCAAGCATTGATGGAGACCTTGATCTGTCTGTGGAGCCAGAAGCTACATCTGAAATGGAGCCTGTTTTCAGAGAAACAGGGCAGGTGTCACCATTGGATGAACACCAAGGTCTGTAATGCATTTTGCTTGTCAGTAGGTTTTACACGGTCCATGTAGATGCTGTAACTTCTTAAAATAAATCTGTTAAGCGCTTAGTGTTAATCTTTTCTCCTAAAAACTTAAAGGGTAAACAAACATCCTACACCAGGGGTAGGAAACCTGCGGCTCTCTTGCTGTTGTGGAACTACATTTCCCATGAGGCATTGCAAAGATTACAAAACTGACAGTTACAGCTATGACTTGCAGAGGCATGATGGAACATGTAGTCCAGCAGCTCTCAGGTTGCCTACCGCTGTCCTACACCCTCCCCACCTCTACTGGTCCTTGCTGCGCCTACCTTCGTTGGTGATGAGCAGTCAGTGCCAATGCAACCAGTGTAACAATCCTGGGATTTAAAATCTCCTCTTTTCTTCCCCTTCTTTCCTTAGGGCTTCTTGGACAAATTTTGATTAGTCAAAGTGCCACACACCAGTGTTGACCAATCAAATTCACTCTGTTTGTCCTGAAACCCTGCAGAAAGAGGCTGAATAGCTAATATTCCTATACTGCTGCACCAGCTGCATGGGATGGATCAAGAAGTTACTGTCCCTTTTTGGTGAATAAGAACAAGCTAGGTGAATGATTCTCCTATGTCCATGTATTGAATGTATTGATTCCGCCATGACACTGCAAATTGTAGCCACAGCATGTGAGCCCATCATTACAAGATAAAGCAAACAAATGACACAAGGAATATAAGTATACTAATACCTAGTTATAACAAGTGTACAATGTCTTTAAAGCAATAGCAATCACTCCCATTAAGGTCGTCTTTTTTTTTTTTTTTTTTTTTTTTTCCTGTGCTGATGAGTGGAGCACATAAGGCCACATTGACAATGGCACTTCTGCGTTTAGCTTTTCTAAATGCAGGAGAAATGATATGGGAAGTAAATCAGTGGTTGTGCTTCCCAGATCATGATTTCTGCATTTAGATGTGCCTGCTATCAATATAGGTTAGTGGAATTTACATGCATTTAGTCATGGTTAGCCATCTTTGAGCTTTAAATTGGATACGAGACGCACAGAATTCTATTTTATCTTAACACAAATCGACCACACGTAAGTGCAAGTAAATGCTCAGTTTTAATGGCACCATCGAAACATTACCTCCATTTATGTGCATTCCGAAATGCCCTCTTATTTCATATAAACCCAAGTTTGTTGCTGCACATGTGAATGAAACCCAGTCCCCAGAGAATCCAGTACACTACTATTGCTAACCTTACCTACCTGGCTTTCATGCTGATCATCTGCCTTCAATAATTTACATGCTTGATTGACATGAAGCAACAAAGGGCTCTTCGACTTATCTGAACTGCATACTTGATTTGGGTGAATCAGAGTTGCATTGAAGCCAGTGGGTCATTATAAGAGCCAGACAAATAGCATTCTTAAGAAGTTTAGAAGGAAATCAGACTCTTATTTCTCTGCTGACAAGATTACTTTAAAGTAACACTGTTGCTATACTTGGTGTTACTAAATCCACAACAACAGTAAAAACAGTCTGTTTATGCAGTAAAGCATGCTTGTTATACTCACTGTGGAACCTAAGGGGTTAATCCTCTGCATTGTGTAAAAAGGCTGTTTGATCCTGACTTCTCTGATCCTCCCTTTCTTCCAGTGTCCCCCTCCTATCTCCTGATAAGACATATCATGTGGAGACACTGCAGATTCTCAGTTTGGTGTGTATTGCTAGAGAGGTTGTTTTGTTTTTTGTTTTTCTTGGGAGAGTGCATGTGATTAGCACAGGACCAATCTGAACTGTCCAGACAGAGGTCAGGGGTTCTGCATCCTCCAAGCTTTAACATATGCTCTGCTAGACACTGATAGAAGTCACAAGACTTCTCGAACTGCTGAGAAATGGTATTTTGCAGTTTATATTTACTAAAATAATTGCAGTTCCATGTTCTGTGTACTGTGAGGGACCAGAGAGAGTGAATGTAGGGTCCTGGGCTTAGTGACACTTTGTTAACAAGGCAAGCTATCCCTGCAAGAAAATGCTGGGAAAATTGAAAAGTTCAGTAATGTTGTTCTCCTGACCTCCACATCAGTACTGTGTCCTATTGGGTTGTGGAGGTCAGCAGAAGGAACCAGTGAGAGCTGCTGGGGACCAAGGTGATCGACTTTTCTGAAATTATTCATTTCCAAGCAGGCTTTGGGGATGATTCTGTAGCCTGGGTTCACACTGATGCGGTGCAGAATTCGCAGCAGTTTCTGTGCAAATTCCGCATTGCATCACAATCGCACCCTGTTCATGTGCACCGCTATGGGTATGTATCTTAAGTTAACACCACCTCAAAATCGGTCCACAAAATGAGGTGCGATGTGCAGAATTTGATCGCATAGGTGTGAATACCCATATGATCCGATTCTAGTACAGACTAAAAAGACTTGTAACTTGCTTAGTGAAAGCTTGAGATTTATTTTACATAGATGCAGAAGATTGAGCAATAGAAATGCAACTGCTGGTTTTAGAATAGCTTTTGAATCTTCTTAATGTATGTAGTTTTCAGCATTTACAATATTTTGTAGAAGCACGAGAACCTCAGTCTAGACTGGTGCTGAAGAGGCTGTTGAACCGGATAAGGACACAGAAGGATCAGTGGAGCGCTAAGAGCGATGCAGAGACAGCAAGTGACACTCTAGAGTCTGGATCTTTGCCAATCGAGAATGTAGCACACAAGGCTGTTGAACTGGAGGATAACAAGCCTGACACTAAAGGTAATCTATACCTGGCTACATCATTGTTCAGCTGGTCTTCCAGCTTGGCAAAGAGCTAAGCAATTAGGCTCCTTGCGCACCGACTCTCTTTTCGTCTGCTATTGCGTTTAAAAAAAAGTGGAAGAAAAATGTGTGACCATGTATTCCTACGGAACACTTTACACTGATTTGTTGTGCATCAGGTGCATTTTTTAAAATCCTGCTTGCTGCAGCTTGGTGCGGTAAAAAAATGCACCCAAAAGGCATCTTCCCATTGAAATCAATGAAAATGCATCAACTGGTGCCTTTTCGGTGCATTTTTGAGTCACATGTCCTGTAAAAACACTGCAAAAATGCATATGCGTTTTTGCTAGGATCATTATGAAACCAGCCTTACGGTTATGGTTCAGGTGGGATGAACACAACATAGGTATCTTTGCACATCACCTGTGTGGTGATCATTTCGCCATGGTCCCTGAGGAAAACAGGAGGCATTTACACAACTTTAGTATTTGCGTTTACTTACACTTTAATCCCAGATAATCTATTTTTCTCTATAGTGATCTCCTTCTTTTTTTTTTTTTTTTTTTTTGATCACTTTATGTTGCAGCTATTTGAGTTGTTGAATATACTGATAATTGATTGTTATTCTCCCATCAAATAAGTTTGAACACATACATTTATCTACACTACTCAAAGAATTAAAGGAACACTTTTTATTCAGAGTATGGCATTGTCAGTTAATCTCCTGGGATATTGATCTGGTCAGTTAAGTAGCAGAGGGGATTGTTAATCAGTTTCAGCTGCTTTGGTGTTAATGAAATTAACAGGTGCACTAGATGGGCAACAATGAGACAACCCGCAAAACAGGAAGAGCTTTACTGGTGGAGGCCACTGACATTTTTTTCCCTTCTCACCTTTTCTGATGGGTTTTCACTAGTTTTGCATTTGGAATAAATAGATAAAGTGATGTAGCGCTGCTAATAGATATACATCAATCCGTCATAGTAGATAACCAAAGTGAATACACTGTGATCATAATAATGAAGTGAATAAATATATACAAATATCGTACATTAATACAAAGAAATGTAGATAGATAAATGCTAAAGTGCTTCAAATGCATTTGTGTATAAGTTCATGTACTGTATTCTTCGCTCCATAAGACTCACTTTATTCCCCCCACAAAATGGAGGAAAATGTCTGTGCGTCTTATGGAGCGGCCAGCCCGGTATTCCCGCCGCCGCCGTGTTTAGAATACTGGGCTGGCCACTCGGCTCTACTGTGCAGAAGAACCCGTTCCTCCGTCCTACCTATTCCTCGGTCCAGCAGTGTCCTGCTTCCAACGGCCATCTTCTTTCCTTGGCTCCAGCATCTTCAGTGTGGGCACCTGGCTGTGACTTCACAGCCAGGTGCCTACTGCGCATGTGCTAGAAGTGCTGCGCTTTGTGAATGGCCCTGTAGTCTTCAGGGACCTGTCACGTGTCGCACAAGACTACGGGGAGGGGGTGGGGGGAGGGAGGACAACTCCACGGAAGTGGGAGCGGGTACCTGTCAAATTCACTCTCGTGGTGACCAGTAATGTGGATCTCGCCAGCTGGCACGCACAACATGATTTCATCCTGAACTCAGTCTGCCTTATCCTCCTGTATATATTCATTATTATGAGCACAGTGTATTCACTTTGGTTGTCTACTATGACAGATTGCTGTATATCTATTAGCAGAGCTACATCACTTTATCTATTTATTCTGTTTGTATTGTTGGAACACAATTGATGTTGGTAGCAGCATTCACGGAAATTGGCTATTATTTTACATATTAATTAGTAGGTGCAGAAGTTATTTCACTTATTAATAGTTTTTCATTTTGCTTGGGTCAGTGTCACTATGGGTAGCATGAGGTGATATCTGGACCCTACAGAGGTTGCACAGGCAGGTCAGTTCCTCCAGGATGGCACATCAATACGTGCCATTGCCAGAAGGTTCTCAAGAGCATGGAGGAGATTCCAGGGAACAGGCAGTTATTCTAGGAGAGTTGGACAGGGCCGTAGAAGGTCCTTAACCCATCAGCAGGACCTGTATTTGCTCTTTTGTGCAAGGAGGAACAATGATGAGCATTGCTAGAGCTCTATAAAATGATCTCCAGCAGACCACTGGTGTGAATATCTGACCAAACAATCAGAAACAGACTTCATGAGGGTGGCCTGAGGGCCCGACGTCCTCTAGCTCTATGGTGCACACTTCCCGGCACCATAGAGCTCGATTGCCATTGAATACCAGAATTGGCAGATGAGAGCAGGTTCACCCTGAGCACATGTGATAGACGTGAAAGGGTCTGGAGAAGCCGTGGAGAATGTTATGCTGCCTGTAACATCATTCAGCATGACTCTTTTGGTGGTGGGTCAATGATGGTCTGGGGAGGAATATCCATGGAGGGACACACAGACCTGTACAGGCTAGACAGTGGCACTCTGACTGCTATTAAGTATCGGGATGAAATCCTTGGATCCATTGTCAGACTCTACGCTGTGTGTAGTGGGTCCTGGGTTCCTCCTGGTGCACGACAATGCCCGGCCTCTTGTGCTGAGAGTATGCAGGCAGTTCCTGGAGGATGAAGGAATTGATACCATTGAATGGTCCCCACACTTGCCTGACCTAAATCCAATAGAACACCTCTGGGATGTTGCGGTCCATCTGACGCCGCCAGGTTGCACCTCAGACTGTCTAGGAGCTCAGTGATGCCCTGTTCCAGATCTGGGAGGAAATACCCCAGGACACCATCCGTCTTCTCATTTGGAGCATGCCCTGACATTGTCAGGCATACAAGCATGTGGGGGGCATACAAACTACTGAGGACCATTTTGAGTTGCTGCAATGACATTTCAGCAAAATGGACTAGCCTGCTGCATCATTTTTTCTATTTGATTTTCGGGGTGTCTTTGAATTCAGTCCTCTGTAGGCTGATGGTTTTCATTTCCATCAAGCGATGGGGCATCCTTACGTTCCTAACACATTACCCAGTCCATATCAGTATAGATATCCAACATGATGTTTTTCCCCATTGAGATCTGATGGGTTTTCAAAGTGTTCCTTTATTTTTTTTTGAGCTGTGTATTTGTAGCCTTTTTCTAATAGCATTGCTTCCATTACATAATCTCTGCTTGTCCTGCACCTGAACTTGTAGAGGTACAAGAGACACTGAATACACTGAATTTAACAATGCCTTGTTTAACTGTCTAGCTTGCTGAGATATACTCACACTTTTGTATTCTGTACTTTGTTTCTCCGAGAACCTGAGAGACCACATTTAACTGTCATCTTTCCCATGTTGGAAACTTCCTTCCAGTTTGATGTATTATTTCACAGGCAGGTAAAGCCACACTTTGATCTTCTTTGCCTTTAGAAGCAGAGGATGTGACGGATAACACGGTTCTGGCTGGAAATTCTATCCTTCTGCATCCACAGGAGCAAGCAGCACGCATCAGAATGGAGACAGAGAGGAAAAAGGAGGTGAATTTTTTTGTTCTGTGCCTTTTGTGCTGCTCACAGCTGGACAGTTGGTGGATGAATGGAATTCAAAGCTCCTACGCACCAATTAATATGAGTGAATCTGTGTTAGTTGTAACTAGTTACTTGTTTCTTGACCTGTGGATATGAGATGCGCACAAATCATACTTAAATTTGCATACCGTTTTATGCTTAAACAGACCTAAACTCCGTTAATTACATTTCAGAAGCTTTAGGGCTTGTTCACACTATACATGCATAAAAACTGATGGAAACTGGTGCGCAGATTTTTTCTAGCAGAGACCTCAGTTTTCATGCTCGCTGAAATGAGTTTTTGTATACATGTTACAGATCACTGTGCAGAAAAAATCTGCACGTCATACTAGTGTGGTGTGAACGGGGCACATCGAGAACAATTTATTTCGCTGTGCCCTTGCTGAAAACTGACGTCTGCATCATGGTGTGAACAAGCCCTAAAGTGGAACTTCACTCTCTCAATCAACATTGACAGTTTTTAATCCTTGTGCTGCCAGCATTAGTAAATAGATAAGAAAAGTATATCATTTTTACTTGTTTTTTAAACTTTTTTTTTTTCATATTTCTTCAGCTATTTCCTGTTTTCCATGCCTAGGCAAATTGTCATTCTTCCCAGGAGTCTTCAGAAAGGGCGGAGGGGTTTTTATAAGCTAAGCACACCCTCCTGCCTACATGCCTCAGCTAAGAGCAGATGGATTCAAGGAATTAAATGCTACATGAATCATTGGCCCTTACTCAAGATTGCTACAGCCAGAAATGCTAGGGGGGTGTCTTTCAAAATGATTTCACAGCAAAATAAAGCATGGAGTCATGGATGAATGTGTTTACTTTGAATATTAAAAATGAATAACATTTTAACACTTTAACGTTACTTCAAAAGTTGGTTGCAACATTTTCATATCTGCATCTTTCTTTTGAAATACACCCTGTTGTTCAGCCACTTCATGTAACTGAGTTGCAGTGCCTTGAAAACGTATTGATACCCCTTAACATTTTCAACCAAAAACGTAAAACTATTTTATTGGGATTTTATGTGATAGACCAACACAAAGTGGCACATAATTGTGAAGTAGAAGGAAACTGATAAGTGGCTTTGAAAATATTTTTACAAATATCTGAAAAGTGTAGTGTGCTTTGTTCTCAGCCCCCTTTAGTGTGATGCCCCTAACTAAAATCTAGTGAAACCAATTGTCTTCAGAAATCACCTGATTAGTAAATTGAGTCCACCTGTGTGTAATTTATTCTCCGTATAAATACGGCTGTTCTGTGAAGCCCTCAGAGGTTTGTCAGAGAACATTAGTGAACAAACAGCATCATGAACGCCAAAGAACACACCAGACAGGCCAGGGATAGAGTTGTGGAGAAGTTTAAAGCAGGGTTAAGTTATAAAAAAAATATCCCAAGCTTTGAACATCTCATGAAGCACTGTTCAATCCATCACCCGAAAATGGAAAGAGTATGGCACAACTGCAAACCTACCAAGACATGGCCGTCCACCTAAACTGACAGGCTGGGCAGAGAGAGCATTAATCAGAGAAGCAGCCAAGAGGCCCATGGTAACTCTGTAGGAGCTGCAGAGATCCACAGCTCAGGTGGGGGAATCTGTCCACAGGACAAATATTAGTCGTGTACTCCACAAATCTGGCCTTTATGGAAGAGTGGCAAGAAAAAAGTGGCATTGTTGAAAGAAAGCCCTGTTTGCAGTTTGCGAGAAGCCATGTGGGGGACAGCAGACGTGGAAGAAGGTGCTCTGGTCAGATGAGACCAAAATTGAACTTATTTGGTTTAAAAACAAAACGCTATTTGTGGAGGAAAACTAACACTGCACATCACCCTGAACACACCTTCCCCACCGTGTAACGTGGTGGCAGCATCATGTTGTGGGGATGCTTTTCTTCAGCAGGGACAAGGAAGCTGGTCAGAGATGATGGGAAGACTGCTGGGGTCAAATACGGGGCAATCTTAGAAGAAAACATGTTACAGTCGGCAAAAGACTTGAGACTGGGGCAGGGGTTCACCTTCTAGCAGGACAACGACCTTAAACATACAACCAGAGCTACAATGGAGTGGTTTACACCAAAGCATATTCATGTGTTAGAATGGCCCAGTCAAAGTCCAGACCTAAATCCAGTTTAGAATCTGTGGCAAGACTTAAAAATTGCTGATCACAGAGGCTCTCCATCCAATCTGACAGAGCTTGAGCTATTTTGCAAAGGAGAATGGCCAAAAATGTCCCTCTCTAGATGTGCAAAGCTGTTAGAGACATACCCAAAAAAAACTTGCAGCTGTAATTGCAGTGAAAGGTGGTCCTACAAAGTATTGACTCAGGGGGGCTGAATACAAATGCATGCCACACTTTCCACATATTTATTTGTTCAAAATGGTGAAAACATTTATCATTTTCTTCCCACTTCACAATTATGTACCACTTTGTGTTGGTCTATCACATAAAATACATTTATGTTTTTGGTTGTAACGTGACAAAATGTGGAAAATTTCAAGGGGTATGAATACCTTTTCAAGGCACTGTACACTATGTCCCGGTCTCTCATTTCTGTACTTGCATTGTCACTCTGTCATATGCATCCCTGGTGGAGACTGCAAGTGGCTATTTCAACATGCATTTCACAGGCATAGCATCACTGTTATCACCATATGATGGAAAGCTTTTCAGAGCAATGGTGTGCAGCTGATGCTGAAGCATGTGTATGTAGACAACACGTGACTGCAAGGTGATTCTTTTCTATACCCACTGTACATGGCTGACTACCAATGTCAAGATTTGCAATGCAACTAACTCAGGATAAGCATGCAGGCAGTGAATTCACCATTCTTTTATTCTACATTTGTGTTCCCAGTCAGTGACACAGAATGCATTGAAGCCATTGAATGAGCATGATAGAAAGGCAGCTAACAAATTACAGAGTCGGCATTGCCAGCCTGTATTTCTTTCTTGACATGTTTCTTTTAAAGTCATAATCCTGTGTTGGGTTGATTGAGTAGCTGAGGTACTCTCATACCTTTAAAGCAGATTCGTGAAAAAAAGGTATCCATTGTGGTTAACCTAGTATACAGCATTTACCAGTAATGTGCCATTACAAAGACCAGCGCCACGGCTCTTTGCAGGCTTCTCCTTGTTGCAAAATAGAAATGTAGTATACAGCAAAATGTTTATGGACATCAGACCATTACACATATCTGTATGACAAAGTACATAAACACTAGGTGTATTCAGTGAAGGATACTTTTCAGTTAAGGGTACTGTTAGTGCTGCAGAATACAAATCTGTTTTAGACTGTTTTACACTTTCAGCTTGTATGTGGAAACAGTTTGGTGAAGGCCCTTTTTGGTTGCAGTGTGACTGTTCTGTATACAGAGAGCCAGGTCCATAAAGACATGTGACCTCTTAGATTGCTTTTGGTGCCACTCAGAGTAGAGATGAAAGCATATCCCTTTGTCCCAGAACATGGGGTGCAGGCTTGTCCTAATACCAATCCAGGGGGCTAGTAAATGTAAAGAGGAAAGGATTGCTGCTGCTCCCGACCAGCCCAGGTAAATAAAAAGCCTCAGCCTGCATGTCTCCACCAAACCACACACCCGGATTCCTTTCATCCTTACCACCAGGGGCTTAGTTATAGGGTCATGATGTAGGTATGATTAGTTGTCCACAAACGTTTGGTTAGATAGTGTACAACAAAAATTCAGTGGTGGCGCTTCACACCTCTGCTTGTTACATATGTGGGCTGCACTTTATTCATAAAAGCACAGATAAACAGACTTCTTCATTTTGGAGGTCCAGCAGTGTCACTGAGCAAATCTTTTCTTTCAGCTCCACCCTGTAATTGACTTTTTCATGGCAGGTCAATAAGGACACCAACTAAGTTTTCTAACTTGCTGATGCATGCATCCTGATTTGGTTACAGATCTGTGTGTGAATTGTAAAAAGTACCGAGTAAACATATAAAAATATGATACTCCTACTATATCTTGAGATCAGTGTACACATTGGATATGTAAAAATTGCTCAGTCATTTCCTTTTAAGGGCATGTTTACATGTGCAGCATTGTTTACCGCCCCTCTGAAAAGCAATCTGCAGTAGATCATAAGAGCCATCTATTTTTTTCAGATAGGCTGAACTTATTTAATTTAATGTTTTTCCAGATGGAAGACCTAGAGTGGCAAAAGATGGAACAGCTAGAGTTACTGAGAAGATTGGAAGAGGAGAGGCAAGCTCTAGAGGAAGAATACTTCAGGGTACAGCAACAAATGCAGGTCACCAGAAGAGGAGAGATGGAACAGGATAGAAGTGCGACTATAGAGGACGAAGGGTCCGGACCAACAGCACCTGAGACTGAGCCTAGTGTAAGAGTCTGTTTTCGTGTGTGTGTGTGTAGTTTTTTTTTTTTTTTTTTTTGTCTTCAAAGTATATGTTTTTTTTTTTTTTTTATGGTTTGTACATGTTTAAATGCATGTAGAGGTAGATGAGGATAAATCCTTTTGTGAATAGTGGTGCAGTTCACACCCTCACACTAGAGATCAATGTTCTTGTATTCATGTCAAAACTTCTCAAGTCTATGGGAATGGAAAAGCAGTTTGAAAGATGTCACATGCAACACTCAAATTTGAAATGATCAACAGATGCAACACTCAATTTTTAAACTGATGTTAACAGCAAGCTGCATTCCTATGTTGACAAAGGTCATAATTCACACAATAAATATTGCATGCTCATACTTCATGGACACCATAAAGTTTGATAATGACCAAACAATGCTATTTGGACTCAAGTTTTACAGGGCTTGATTGTGACTAAAGCCAGCAATGTTATCTTTTTTTCTTTCTTAAATTTAGATTTAGGTTGAAGTTATAGTGTTAATGTCATATTATTTGTTACCATAGGAGCCTTCTGTTCCGGAGGCGCATGAGTCTGCTGAGAATCTGCATATTCAAATGATTCGAGAGTACCAGCAACGTCTTGTTGAGCAAAACAGGTAATTTATTGTCGTGTATATATGAATATACACTCACCGGCCACTTAATTAGGTACACCTGTTCAATTGCTTGTTAACACAAATTACTAATCAGTCAGCCACATGGCAGCAACTCAGTCATTTAGCCATGTAGACGTGGTGAAGACGACTTGCTGAAGTGCAATCCGAGCATCAGAATGGGGAAGAAAAGGAATTTAAGTAACTTTGAACGTGGCATGGTTGTTGGTGCCATATGAGTTGGTTTGAGTATTTAAAAAACCTCTATCTCCTGGAATTTTCCTGCACAACCATCTCTAGGGTTTACAGAGAATGGTCTGAAAAAGAAAAAAAAATACCCAGTGAATGGCAGTTGTGTGGAGGAAAATGCCTTGTTGATGTCAGAGGAGAATGGGCAGGCTGGTTGGACATGATGGGCAACCATTACTCATGACAATATGGACCTTAATCTTTGAGGAATGTTTCAACCTCAGAGATTATGTCCAACTCGGTACTAGCAAGGTGTACCTAAATAACGTGGCCAGCAAGTGTATATGTGTATGTTGTCCCAGAAGTCCACACTTAGATGCAAGTCAAATTTTATACATTCTTTGCAGTAGGAATTATATTTTTGTGAGGTACTCCTAAGGGTCAATTCCTTCTAAAGGGATGCAAAAAATGCAGCTTTTCGTATTAGAATTCTGAACATGCGTCAGTGGATTATATTGAACACAGACCCTCCCATTCGCTAATGTATTCCAAGGACAGTTAGACTTTATTGCCCTTCCCGCATGTAGGTCTGGCAATAAACGGAGTAAAGATTCACATTCGCAACTAAATCACAAGCTCTTTTTTTTTTTTTTTTTCTTTCTTTTATTAGGGTACATAAGCAATCTGTGGATGAGGCACGGAAACGTTTACAGGAATACCAAATGCTGTTGAAGAAGCGATATCCACACTTGTCAATATCTCACCAAAGGACGCCTGATAGTAGTATGCAAAGCCCAAAGCCACAATTCTTAGAGTATCCACCTTCATCTCCTCCTCCTGCAAATGTGATTATGTCTACTTTTAGGAATGAGTTACTTAAAAATCCAGTTACCATTAAGCATAACTCAGAACAACAGCACAAACCAACTATTTCTCAAACTTCCGGGGCCCCAGAGCCGGAACAGATGAGTTCAAGGAACGGGAGCGCACTGCAGGTTCCAGTGTTGACAGGTCCTAAATTGCCTGGTGACTTCTTACCCCAAGGTGGTATGGACTGCAGCAGGCTTGCTGATAGCATCAGGAATCTAGGGGGTGCTAGTCCCTTAGAGAGCGATATTGGGGAGGAAAGAAGTCTCCAGGAGAATTTACCTCAGACGTGTTTTCCTTATCAAAGTCCAAATCAGAATGATACTAGATTTCCATATGCTGATGCTGTGTGTGAGAAACAGTCAACTTCATCTAGCCCTGGAGATTATGACACATCGTCTAGCACAACATACCATCCATTGCCTTCAGAACTTTCTTTAGGTCTACCACAAATTGACCTCCCTGATCCAGCTATCCCTTTGCAAGTGCCCAGATTACATGTGATTGAGGACCAGCCATTAGGAGATTTTTCCAATGTACGTGAGTTCAGAGAAAGACTCCTCTCCTCCACTGTGGGGATCAGAGCTCAGCAAGACCATCTGAAGGCCATGCAAGATCAGCTAGACAAGCAGAGGGATTCTTTACTGTTCAAGCAAAAGAGCCAGGAAGAGCATCTCCTTCAGAAACAGAAGCAATTGGAAGAGCAAATAAGAAGCTACCAAGAGTCACTTCAAAATGTTTTTGGCTCCAGTGAGGTAAGAGAACAGTGGAGCCAGAGCCAAGAAATATTGAAGCAGCAACTGAAGCTTAAAGCTGTATTTATACTTAAAATTAAAGTCAAATTTAAATTTGACACCCACGCATGCCTGTGTTGTGACGCAAGCAGCTTACAGCAGATACGATACAGTTCCCTTTTTAAAAGGAATATGTGAAGCGAAGCAGCGGCAAATAATTTCATATTGCATTAATGATTGCATCAGGTTTAAAAAAACTCACTGCTGCAATAAGAGTGCACGCCTGTGGTTATTCTATACTGATAAGACTGAACCAGTAATATATGTGAATAAAACTTGCGCTTAGTATACCGAGTGAATGTTGCGAGATTGCAGCACCCTACAATGTCGGAATACTGAACAGTGAAACAATATACAGTATCTCACAGAAGTAAGTACACCCCTCATATTTTTGTAAATATGTTATTCTATCTTTTCATGTGACAACACTGAAGAAATGACACTTTGCTACAATGTGACGTAGTGAGTGTACAGCTTGTGTAACAGTGTAAATTTGCTGTCCCCTCAAAATAGCTTAACACCCAGCCATTAATGTCTAAACCTCTAGCAACAAAAGTGAGTACACCCCTAAGTGAAAATGTCCAAATTGGGCCCAAAGTGTCATTATTTTGTGTGATCACCATTATTTTGCAGCACTGCCTTAACCCTCTTGGGCATGGAGTTCACCAGAGGTTCACAAGTTGCTCCTCCACCTTCCGTTTTGAGGATGCTCCACAGATGCTCGATAGGGTTTAGGTCTGAAGACATACTTGGCCAGTCCATCACTTTTACCCTCAGCTTCTTTACCAAGGCAGTGGTCGTCTTGGAGGTGTGTTTGGGGTCGTTATGTTGGAATACTGCCCTGTGGCCCAGTCTCCGAAGGGAGGGGATCATACTCTGCTTCAGTATGTCACAGTACATATTGGCATTCATGGTTTCCTCAATAAACTGTAGCTCCCCAGTGCCGGCAGCACTCATGCAGCCCCAGACCATGACACTCCCACCACCATGCTTGACTGTAGGCAAGACACACTTCTCTTTGTACCCCTCACCTGGTTGCTGCCACACACGCTTGACACCATCTGAACCAAATAAGTTTATCTTGGTGTCATCAGACCACAGGACATCCATGTCCTTAGTCTGCTTGTCTTCGGCAAACAGTTTGCGGGCTTTCTTGTGCATCATCTTTAGAAGAGGCTTCCTTCTGGGACAACGGCAATGCAGACCAATTTGATGCAGTGTGCTGTGTATGGTCTGAGCACTGACAGGCTGACCCCCCACCCCTTCAACCTCTACAGAAATGCTGGCAGCATTCATATGTCTATTTCCCAAAGACAATCTCTGGATATGACGCTAAGCACGTGCACTCAACTTCTTTGGTCAACCATGGCGAGGCCTGTTCTGAGTGGAACCTGTCCTGCTAAACCTGCTGTATGGTCTTGGCCACCGTGCTGCAGCTCAGTTTCAGGGTCTTGGCAATCTTCTTATAGCCTAGGCCATCTTTATATAGAGCAACAGTTCTTTTTTTCAGATCCTCAGAGTTTTCTTTGCCATGAGGTGCCATGTTGAACTTCCAGTGACCAGCATGAGAGAGTGAGAGCGATAACACCAAATTTAACACACCTGCTCCCCATTCACACCTGAGACCTTTTATTACTAAGGAGTCACATGACATTGGGGAGGGAAAATGGCTAATTTGGCCCAATTTGGACATTTTCACTTAGGGGTGGACTTACTTTTGTTGCCAGCGGTTTAGACATTAATGGCTGTGTGTTCAGTTATTTTGAGGGGACAGCAAATTTACATGTTATACAAGCTGTACACTCACTACGTCACATTGTAACAAAGTGTCATTTCTTCAGTGTTGTCACATGAAAAGATAGAATAAAATATTTACAAAAATGTGAGGGATGTACTCCTGTGAGATACTGTATACCTAATAGGTGCCCATATCCCTTAAAGAAAGCATTAAAAGTAGATATTTTCTAAAAAAAAAAAAAAATCAACTATGCAGTGTCCATAATACAGTATAAATACACTAAATCACATAAAAATCCTCCTGCGCTCTTATGGTAAGTGGTGAATAAAGAACTAAAAAGCAGCCAGCATCTGTCCCATACCAAATAAGGGCAATATGAATAGAATGTAAAGTTGATGCAGCGCTAAAAGACTAAAGCCTAAATGCAGTATATAACCAGATAGTGAGTAATAACATGACCCAAAACCACCTAGGGATACACAGAAAACAATAGCCCTTAATAGACTAGTAACAGTGGTTAAGTGGTTAAGTGCAGGATAAGGTGTCCATAGTAAATACAGGGGTGTAAGTGAATCACAGCACACTTCAAGGAACGTGACCCCGGGCAGTCTTGCTGCAGTGGCCTCTCACCTCCACTCTACGACCCTACAGGGCCATAAAGCGTAATGTAGATCACCACGGAATCCTCCAATTCAGGGACTCTTTAGATGGATAAATAAACAGGGACAGAATTCCTCCAGGCCAGTGGATGAATAGAAGGCACTCTCCTCCAATGTCACAGCCGCTCATATGCCCATAAATGAGGAGATAAACACAATCCTCATAGTGTATTACCGCTTTATTTGAATATAGGCAACAAACAAAGAGGGAAGGTAATCCACTTACATAACAGACGGCTTGTATGGAGATGCAATGCTGGGTGTACAGCAGGATCAAAAAGGTGCACCAAGATGGCGTCACGCCGGAAGTGCGTCACCACGCTATTGCCGTCGACGCGTTGCGTCACGTACCTCGTGACTTCATCAGGACAGCGTGATTGGCCGGCGGCACTTCCTTATAAAGGCCGGGAACCGCACCCATCAAGACCACAGTGGGCGGTGCGATCGCGGCCATATTCTAATAGTCCAGCATGCCAAGAAAAACCCAGGCAGCCATATAAATGTAGTCTAATAAGGACAGACCTTCTCCCATTAGGTCTAGCAATCCCAGTGAAGTAATACACTATAAAAAGAGCACCACACATCAATGTCTCTCCATAATCAACGCATAGAGAGACTGATATATAAAAATAATAAAAAAAATGTATATAAATATAGAAAAACACATAATATAATTTAATGAAAATCAGAAAAAAATATATATAAAAAACGAGCATAATCATATAATGCCCTATACAAAATACACTAAAAAATATATGAATAAAAATTATATATATATAAAAAAATATATATATATTAAATAAAATGATGAAAAAACGCTCCTTTGTAATCCTGCATGAACTCTATACATCAAGTACTAAAAAACACATAATATCTACATGGAAGAGGTTATCGATCACTGATAAAACAGTTCAAGTCGAACTCAATATTGAGTCCCATCGGGGCAAATGTATCCATGAGAAAAATATATTTTGATTCTATCTGACTTAGAGATCTCACTTTGTGGGACCCTCTCCAGTGTTTCTTGTATTTCTCGACTCCCCAAAATTTAAGACCAGAAGGGTCTTGATTATGGTATAGCCGAAAATGATTGGATAGACAGTGTTTCGGGAAGCCCTTTTTTATCTTCTGGACATGTTCTCTCAACCGGACCCATAAAGGTCTTTTTGTCCTTCCCACATATTGCAAGCCACATCCGCATTGGAGAACATACACAACCCCCTCCGTTCTACACGATATAAAGTCCTTAACTTGAAAAGACCTACCATTACTAGTAGCTGAAAAGGAGCTCAATCTAGTGTTGGAACCCCTGGTGGCTCTACAGGCATAACAGGTCTTACACGGGAAAAACCCTTTATGGTCAAGAAACGTAGCCTTAGGACTTTTAATAGGGGGGTTCAATACACTACGAACCAATTTGGACCTAAGAGAAGGAGCCTTCCTATATATGAATTTAGGTGTAGCCGGTAACAATTTTGAAAAAATGGGGTCGGTTATTAGAATGGGCCAATAACGTCTGAATACACTTTCTATCTGTTTATAATTACTGGTAAAATCCAGAATAATCGCCGTGTGATCCCTCAAATCTTCTGTCTTGGGTTTATCAACAAGAAAGTTACTCCTCATCGTTGTTCCCACTTCTACGATCTTATTTTTAATCATTTCTCTCGAATAACCTTTGCTACAGAATCTCTCTTCCATAATGTTAGCCTGCTCATAATATTCCTTGATATCTGTGCAATTCCTTCTAAGTCTGACCAGCTGTCCTTTTGGGATATTCATCAGCCAAGGAGGGAAGTGGCAACTATCTAGTGGAATGTATCCATTCCGATCTACTTTTTTGAAAAAAGTTTTAGTATGAAGATTATTATCCTTCACCGAAATGCACAAATCCAAATAATTAATGGAAGTGCCACTTATTTCCCACGAGAGCTTAATGCATTTATCATTACTATTTAACTGATTTAGAAAGAATAATAAATCAGATTCCAATCCATCCCAGATGATAATAACATCGTCAATAAACCTTTTATAAAGGAGTAGTTGTTTAGGGGGATTCTGATACACTGCCTCTTCCTCCCAGTGGGCCATGAAAAGGTTGGCCACACTGGGAGCAAACCTGGCTCCCATAGCTACTCCCTTCATTTGATTGTAAAACTGTTTGTTGTACCAGAAGTAGTTATGGGAGAGACAATAATCCAAACCTTCCAGAATAAATTTCCTCTGTGGCCATAGAAGGTCACTAAATGATCTAATACCCCAGCCCACCGAGTCCATAGCATCCTTATGATCAATGATGGTATATAAAGCAGACACATCTGCACTCGCAAGCAAGGTACCATCCTTGATATGGATACCATCTAACAATTGTATAAGGTGTTTAGTGTCTCTCAGGTAGGCCTTAGTTTGTATAACCAGGGGTTGGAGGAAAGTATCAATATATTGACCCATCCTAGACATTACTGATTGTATCCCAATGACGATGGGTCGTCCTGGTGGATTCAAGGGATCTTTATGCATCTTCGGTAGGGTATAGATAACTGGTAATCTACATACATCTGGAACCAGATATAACGCTTCTTTTTTGTTAAGTACCTTAGTGTCCTTTCCCTTCTTGACTAATGCAACAAGATCCTTTTTAAATTGACTGGTCGGATCTTTTGATAAGGGGAGATATGTATTGGTGTCACCTAATTGTGACTCCAATTCTTTTTCGTAATACTCCTTAGAAAGTATCACTATACTCCCCCCTTTATCAGCAGGTCTGATAACTATATTGTCCCTTTTGGACAGTCGCTTCTGTCCAATGTACAATGCTTTATTTTGCCTCATTTTACCAAGATCAAGTTTTTTCATATCACTAATGACCATTTTCTTAAAAACCTCTAACTGATTGTTGTTAGTTACTTGAGGATTAAATAAAGGTTCCCGGCCTTTATAAGGAAGTGCCGCCGGCCAATCACGCTGTCCTGATGAAGTCACGAGGTACGTGACGCAACGCGTCGACGGCAATAGCGTGGTGACGCACTTCCGGCGTGACGCCATCTTGGTGCACCTTTTTGATCCTGCTGTACACCCAGCATTGCATCTCCATACAAGCCGTCTGTTATGTAAGTGGATTACCTTCCCTCTTTGTTTGTTGCCTATATTCAAATAAAGCGGTAATACACTATGAGGATTGTGTTTATCTCCTCATTTATGGGCATATGAGCGGCTGTGACATCGGAGGAGAGTGCCTTCTATTCATCCACTGGCCTGGAGGAATTCTGTCCCTGTTTATTTATCCATCTAAAGAGTCCCTGAATTGGAGGATTCCGTGGTGATCTACATTACGCTTTATGGCCCTGTAGGGTCGTAGAGTGGAGGTGAGAGGCCACTGCAGCAAGACTGCCCGGGGTCACGTTCCTTGAAGTGTGCTGTGATTCACTTACACCCCTGTATTTACTATGGACACCTTATCCTGCACTTAACCACTTAACCACTGTTACTAGTCTATTAAGGGCTATTGTTTTCTGTGTATCCCTAGGTGGTTTTGGGTCATGTTATTACTCACTATCTGGTTATATACTGCATTTAGGCTTTAGTCTTTTAGCGCTGCATCAACTTTACATTCTATACAGTATAAATACAGTTCTTAAAAAAAAAAATGCACTCATAATTTGCATAAAAAAAGCTTACTCCACATAAACTAGCAAAAGTGCTTTCAGTGCCAATACATATTGGTAAAAGTGCTCGTGTTCATCCCCTATGCACAGCTCCTTACCAGAAATTGAGATCTCAAACAAAAAAAATCTATATGAGCTGTGCTGTGACCTTCATCCAGATCTGTATCAGTGAAGGGATGTCCCTTGCAATCACTTTGCCCAAATCATTAGCAGCACTCATCAGATGTCAGCCACATAATAAACAAAATGCAGGAGAAACCTCATGGTGTAGTTTATTTGCAAATAATTAAAAAAAAAAAAATCACTCACATGTGAAAATTGAAATACAAGCATACACAAAGCACTGCTGCGGGTTCGGCAGGCATGCATGATGCTGAACCGCTCCGCCTGACACATTTTCCCTAAACAGTCATTATCCGGAATGGAGGCTGGACATGTTTTGAATGGCCTGGCCCTTAAAAGGATTTTCTTGGGAAGTGAAACACCTGTGCTGGGAGGGTGAAATCACTCACAGTGAATCTAAACATGCTCTGTTTGACTGTCTTGGAATAAATGTGAACCCCTGAGTCCTGAGAGGCAGCATCTATCATAGGCTTTATAGACTGGAAATGGGGTATTTATATTGGTACATTTTCATGATAATTTCTTTGTTTTGCTTTGAACCCTGGACAGAACAAGCTGCCTACTGACTTCTGCCAGATTCTGAATAAGGATCGTTCTCATTTTATGTCAACTCTCTTAGAAGCTCTGGATGACCGTAGCCAAGAAGATCTCACACTGGAACTTGGTAGGTATTTTGTATCCAGTATAAACGTGATTAAAACCGGGACAGAAAACATTAGAGACATATGGTAAATATGTACCTGCCAAAGAATTTTGGGCTTTTGTAATCTTGTTCAGCCACTTATCTCTTCTTTCTGGTTCAGCCTTATAGCTTCCTGGGTCACTTCCCTGGTCACTGGATAGATACAACGATGCCAATTCACTGACCAATGAACATTGTTGATGGAGAGGTGACATTGGGGGGCTGCTTAGCTCCGCCAGGAAAATTAGGGTCAGGTTCCTAAATCGGCAGTGGGGCAGAGGTGGTTGATTCAAGATTGACTTAGGGGTATTCAAAATCCTTCAAGTCCATTCACAAACATGTAATTCATTTAGGTGTTTCGTTGTTTAAAATTTTAAGTACGTTAAGCCCTTTCGTCAGTGTTTTTTTGAAGAGTGATATGCAATAAAAATCTGTCAGCTGCTTTTTTCTTAGCTTTTACTTTACAAACTGCACTGTCTTTTTAATGGCTTGTGCTCCAAGCAATATTTCACAATGGTGCTACTATTAGATGTGTCGTCTTTGACTGTCATAGTTGATCTCAGTGGATGTGATGGTGTTTTATGTCCTTTGCAGTGCTTGTCATAGTTCTGCTGGGCATGTGATATTTTATCTGTTGGGTGCATGATCACATTGGGTTTAACTTGTGCCCAGTGTGCACTTTCACATTCTCAGGAACCAGTGTTTCCAGTTCTTCAGATTACCAGTAATGATGGGATTTTAAAGTAAAACTTCACTCTCTCAGTCAACCTTTACTTTACTAACCTTTTTAATCCTTATGCTGCTGGCATTAGTGAATAGGAAAGTATATCATTATTGTTTTAAGCTTTAACATTTCTTTAGCTACTGGCTTCCCTGCCTAGATAAATGTCATACATCCCAGTTGTCTTCAGGAGGGGAGGAAGGGCTCTCTCAACTAAGCACACCCTCCTGCCTGCATGCCTGGGCTAAAGGCAGGTGGTTTCCAGTAAGTAAATGCTGTATGAATCAACTGCCCTCACTCAAGATGGACACAAGCAGACTTGCTAGGGGGTGTTTTTCAAAGTGATTGCTCAGCAAAATAAAGCATGGAGACATGGATTGATGGGGGACTTTGCGTTGAATATTAAAAATGAATTGGGTAGCTTTTTTGGTTTGTGGTGCTCAGATGCAGTGTAGTTTGGTTTTAAGCAATTTTATGGGCTGGTTACCTACATATAAGTATTCTGAATAACTTTTTGGCACTATATAAATACATACAAATGTGGCTGTGTATATTGAGGGCAGTGTAGAAGGCTGTCCTGTTACATTGTACACGTCATTTGAATATGAATATGGCTTTGTTTTCATTGTATTGAATGCTGGAGAAGGTCAAATACAGGTATTATGGGCTTTCTGGGGCTGGGTGTTGGTATTCTACCACAGCGGTGATCACATGATAGTAGGTTTTTATAAATTTCAGATATGTTTGGAGATTCTTGGTTTGTGTTTAGGAAAATTTGCCAATTTCAGGCAAAGTGACAGGTTTTCTCGAGAACTCTACTAGCTATTTAGCTAGTTACTAACCTGGAACAGGTGCAAAGCAGTGAAGTGTTGGGGCACTGCAAACTAAAGATACTACCCAAAAACTTGCATCTTTTCAAAAGAACCAGTGATGAATGGGCTTCCTCCAGACTCTACGTATTGAGTGTTTTGGACCTGTGTGCCAAGGTTTGGGCTATGTCAATGAGTTGACTTTTAACAGCAGTTACAGATGCTCCAGAGATCATTTAGAATTCATTGACTGGTACATTTGACCTTCTTCTGAGCTAGCCGGTTGTCGGTGTTCATAATTGGGCTGCTGGGAGAAGTCATAGAAAAAATCATCAGCCATGGTCCTAGTGCTGCAAATGGCATTCAGATTGCTGCAATCACCTGTCCCTCAGCCAAAAAGAAAAAGTAGGAAGGTGCGAGCAAATGGAAAAGGTGGCAATAATGAATATTTTTATATGATATAAAATATGATATTTTTTCCCAAAGATTGGTGTTCTGTTTCTCGTATTGCATTAAAGTGGTTGTAAATGCTGAAAATTTGTAGTTTTTTACCTTCATGCATTCTATGCATGAAGGTAAAAAACATTTTGTGTACTTCTCTCCCCTCAACCCCCCCTAATACCTGAGCCCCATCTCAATCCAGCGATGTGCATGAAAGCCTTGGCTGTCCTGAGACTCCCTCTCCTCCTTGGTTGAGACAGCAGCAAGAGCCATTGGCTCCCACTGCTGTCAATCACGTCAAGCCAATGAGGAAAGAGTGGGGGTGTGCTTTGTCTTATGGACGCATAGAGCTGAGCCCAGGAGCGAGCGCGCACCAGTGCCCCCATAGCAAGTGGTTTGTAATTGGAGGTCACTGGTCAAGTGGGAGGAGCCAGGAGCACCAGCGGGGGGACCTGCAGAGAAGAGAATTGGGGATGCTCTGTGCAAAACCATTGCACAGAGCAGGTAAAAAAAAAAAAAAAAAAGCTAAACCTTCTATTACCACTTTAAGACCTTGTTATAGAGGGACTTCCACCCCACCACTACCTGACCCTCAAACCTGACTTGTCCTTGTAATATTTTAATATTTTTCTCTTTACTGTTGGATGTTGGAGAAGTCTAACACTTGTGTTCTTGCCATCATATGACCAGTTACTCTCTTCTGCAGGTAATGACCTTAGTAGCAGTGTTCTCAAACCTCCAGGAAGAGAGCAAAGATGGAGACCTTCAAAGCCACCTGTTACAAAAACCAAACTGGGCCCATTCCTTGAGCAACATGAGTTAAGCGCCATCATGGAAGTGGAGACGCCCACTAGCGGCCGACGTTCTAGCGCAGGACTAGCTGAAAGCAATGTGACTCAAACAGGTATCTCGTGTCCTCCGTTTGAAATGTGTTTGCATTCAGTGGTTGAATGCCAGAATACTGCTGTTTGACTTAAAAAAAAAAAAAAAAAAAGGCAAAAAGTACTCAATAGTAAAGCCCTATTCACATTTAGGTTTTCATAAAGTTCAGGCTGATAGTTGTGAGGCCTGCATTAAGGAGAACTTGCCCATTTCAGGCAAAGTGACAGGTTTTCTTGCTTTTTAAAGTAGAACTATAGGCAAAACTCCCCCCCCCCCCCCCCCCCCATTTTACATGGAGCAAGGGAGGGTTATGACTCCGGTCCGATTTTTTTTTTTTTTTTTTTTTTTGCCATTTGTGTCCCGTTGTGGAGATTTACTTTCACTTCCTGTCCCATAGCCAAACAGGAAGTGAGAGAAAATCCCTGGAAAAATGGGGACGAAGACATAAATAAAAACCTGATAGGGTTGTGCTTGCTTTGGCAGCACTAAATATGGAACAATACAGAGAAGATTAGCATGGCCCCTGTGCAAGGGTAACACACACATTCATAAAGCGTTCCACTGAAAAAAAAAAAAAAAACTGACAGGGCTCTAATCCCTCTGCACTCTGTCCAAAACTGGAAAAAAATGTGCCTTCAGTTAAACTTTAAGCAATTGCTAACCTGGAACAAGTATAAAATAGTGAAATGTTGGGCACTGGATAGTAATTTTATCTTCTCAAGAGAACCAGTCATGCATGGGCATCTTTTAATACCTGATCGCTGATCTTTTAGTACTGGAATACTGAGTAGGTTAGGGTCTGTATTCTCGGGCAGTGGGCTTGCTTTTGACATCAGTTTTCAGATGCTTCTTAGAGATTCAGACTTCATTTACAGGTCTATTTGACCTGAATTTGACCACCTTCAAGTTGCTTTTGCATTCCCATGACTTAGATAGAGAGTTACACATTTATGACATGAACAGAAGTCTGCCAGTGCAGATCTTTGTTGCTGTGCATGCTTACCGCTTGATTTTGTTCTTTTTTTTGCTTTGGCCTCCTGACAGCAGCCAGGCCAACTATCTTCTTGGGTAGAGCAGATTAAACTAGGGAGAAAGCCTTGGGTGTACTAGATTTATTTTGGGCTGAATTTCTACAGAATATGCTCCAACTGAATTCAATTTAAATCTGCTAAATGTGCAGCAAAGCAAAGGTGCTCAGTGTGTAACATACTTTTTTTTTTTTTTTGCTGCCTTCTTTTTTATGTAAAGCCACTATAGTCTGAGGAGAAAAAGCCTGTCTGTGAGTATGCTGTCATGTGGGGCCCTTTCTCTCTGTGTACAGGCAGTTGTCTCTGCATAAGTCCAGCACACCAGCTACTGAATCTGACATAAAGATCTGCTCTAACAGGAAGAATGAGCTGTGCGCTTTGTGGAGCTACAGATCTGACTCAGCAGAGGACCTCTGCAGAGAGTTTAAGGCTTTCCTACAGGGAGCAAGGGTCTCACTATGCCACTGCTGGCAAAGGATGGGTTATCCTACTCAGGATTTAACTGCTTTGGAAAGGAAAAAAAAAATAAAAACTGCAAGATGCTGCACACCTTTTTGTTTTGATTAACCTGGAGTGTACTTAAACTGTGAGTTTAGTTGAACTAAATCGGCAGGTCAGCACTCATAGATCACGATCTACCAGTAGATCCATGGCCAGGTGACTGGTAGAACGCGGTCTGGACTGTCTGACCTGCCATCCCAGAGCATCAAACAGCGTGCAATGTAGAGGGACTACTTGTAAAGTTGGAGCTGTAGAAGGGAGCAAGAGCAGCATAAGCCAATTCCTCCTCTGTAGTGCCAGCTCCTGTCCCATGCAGAGTGATGCCAGCTGCAGCCCACCTCTTATCCCTGCTAGCGGTTTCCAGAGTGGTGCCAGCAGCAGGAAAGAAGAGATCTTCAGGACAGTGTGAAGCAATACACTGGGCATAGCATACGGCTGCTTTCACACTGACACTCTACTTGCAGCTTTCCTGTGCTTAGCCATAGACTTCTATTTTATTCTGTGGGTTTGGTGAACTTTCTGAAAGTGCACCAAAACTCCTGCATTCAGTTTGGGGGGTGGTAAAACACCCCATAGTTAAGATGTGTTTTTACGTGTGAACGAGCCCTCAGGTTGCCACTGTCAAATGCAACTAAGGGCTCATTCACACGTGCAGCAGGCACTGCCGCTCCTCTGAAAAGCAACCAGAGTGTGTTTGACAGGTGGTGAGGAGACAATATGTTGCCTCCTCACCACCTGACTTACACCTGTGATTGCTGTGCAATGCGCGTGATTGTGACACGGTAGTACAGCAATGAGAACTTTAATTCAGGTGTGAGGAGGTGACACTGACCGGTGATCTTTGACTTCTGCCATGTTTTTCAGGTAGATCTTCACCACTTTGAGGTTGCCCACCCCTGGGCTAAATAATCCTAACTGCAGTAAATATAATTCCAAAAATTCCAATTTATTTTTTAATTCTGTTCAAATGTTTTTATTTTTTTTAATTTAGGTCAGAGTGATTTTGCTAGAGCAACAGAAGTCCTTTGTCATCCGGACAGAGAGCTAGATCTTTCTGGACTGTCGATTACCAGCATTGACCGCAGTGGTAATGAGAGCTCAAACCAAAGCCACACTAAACTATCCTGGAGAGAAATGTTAACTCTAGAACTATCCCATGATCCCAGCAGCACAGGTAACAGCTGTTTGGTTGGCTGCACTGGAGATATTGATGTCAGCCAGATGTTCTTTAATTTTTTAACTCCGCAAAGTAAACTGCACTCTATTTTTAAAGTACAATACAATCTTAGATTTTTCTTTTCTGTGTTTGTTACTCATTAGCTCTACCATGTTTAGTTGTTTGAATTCTGCTATCTGAGGTCATTTTTAGCTCTTGAGAAGCGAAAACGATCAATGATGAAAAATAGCCAAATCTGATTACCAGCATAGCTGGTAGGTGATCTATCATTCTGAGAAGCCAAGTGTGTGAATCTTTTTCTGTATGTTGTGACTGTTGTCTGTAAGTGTTGTATTTTGAATGGGACAATGTGGGTATGGTTATTTGTCTGTATGTTTGAGAGTGTGTGGACGGAGAGTATTTTCTGTGTGTGTGTTTCATCTGAGCGATGATGACATCTGTGCTGCCCAGAAATTACCCATGGTGGTGTCTACACTTGATCTGAGCTCAGATGTGTTGTCCTGCTACTCGTCATGCATTATTATTGAGGTTGAACATGTGGTTGGAAACCCTGATTAGCTTAATATGTATATTTAAAAATGGTAACTCTTGGAAGTTCTTTATCTCGGTTTCATATTTTACTTGATAGTCAATTCGTATTCATAAAAGGATTTCTTTACTTGATCTTTTACCTCTGACATACCCAAATGTTGGGTTTGAGTTTTAAAGTTGCAATCTCTCTGTCTTACCATTCATGTGTATAATTACTATAATACTTTTTGTGTTCTTAATAAAGCTTTTATGGAGTTAAAAAAAAAATTTATAATTTAAAGCAGGGCTTAAAAATTTGCTTTGACTCTAGGAGCCAGCTAAAAATTATTACATTCTCTTCAGTTTCTACAGGGCCCTGCTCAATGCCATGAGAACAGAGTAGATAGCACACCGCATTACACGACACTCTCTCGCTTGCTCGCTCTTTCTTACTTTACTGCCATAATACTGAGGTCATCACCTGAAATATAGGGATACATCATAGGGCATGCATGTGCTATGTGCTGCTTTATGTAGCGCTGAGCTCTTTGAAAATGTGCTATGTGCTGCCATTGCTGAGCTCTTTGAAATGCTAGTTGCTAGGTTTCCTGTGCCTTGAAAACACAGAGTGAAAGCAGCTTCCATGTTTCCGTACAGCAGGCTTCCTGTAGTGTGAGTTGCGTGAAGTTGGTGCCATGTGAACAGTCCGGCTTTGTGCATTGTGTGCCCGGACCTGATATGCTGGCAGGCAGCGGTTTACCTCCTTGCACTCCTTCTGGCCATTGGCCTGGCTTTCCAGCATCTCTATGAACTGCTCCCCACCTCAGCCTCTCTGCTCCCCACCTCAGCCTCTCTCCTCCCCGCCTCAGCCTCTCTCCTCCCCGCCTCAGCCTCTCTCCTCCCCGCCTCAGCCTCTCTCCTCCCCGCCTCAGCCTCTCTCCTCCCCGCCTCAGCCTCTCTCCTCCCCGCCTCAGCCTCTCTCCTCCCCGCCTCAGCCTCTCTCCTCCCCGCCTCAGTCTCTCTCCTCCCCGCCTCAGCCTCTCTCCTCCCCGCCTCAGCCTCTCTCCTCCCCGCCTCAGCCTCTCTCCTCCCCGCCTCAGCCTCTCTCCTCCCCGCCTCAGCCTCTCTCCTCCCCGCCTCAGCCTCTCTCCTCCCCGCCTCAGCCTCTCTCCTCCCCGCCTCAGCCTCTCTCCTCCCCGCCTCAGCCTCTCTCCTCCCCGCCTCAGCCTCTCTCCTTCCCGCCTCAACCCCTCTTCTCCCCGCCCTCAGCCCCTCTTCTCCCCGCCCTCAGCCCCTCTTCTCCCCGCCCTCAGCCCCTCTTCTCCCCGCCCTCCGCCTCTCCTCCAGCCAAAGGAGCAGGGGCCCTGAGGCCAGGAAACCACTGAGTCCAGAGCCCCCATATCCAGGCACTGGGTGTTTTTATACAGATAGGGCAAATTTTAATGTAAATTATGCAGTTCTTCCCTTTTTGATGTTTAGGTACAGTTTTCTGCTTTAAAAGTGTGGAGTTTGAAACTGCAAACTTTGGAGATTCGTTTAGTTTGTCTATGGCCTCATTGGTAAGGATTTAGCCTGTTCAGTTTATTTCAATGGTGTGACATCATCAAGCCCTTTAGTTGGTATAGAGTGTGCGTTATTAGCATTAGTGGGACATACTTGTGACTGTGATTATTTTGATGTCCTCATTTTTTGTTTAGATAACCCTCATAGTTCAGCAGCACCAGATTTCCCTGCTGGTAATGGAACAGAGCCTTTCCGTAACCCCTCAGCTCCACAAGGGACTGCAACACTTGTAAGTACCGTATTAAAATTCATGAAACTTTATTATGTATTCGTCTGCTGTTATCTGAGATCATTTTTCTTTAGAAATAAAATGATCAATGATGAAAAATAGCCAAATCTGATTACCAGCTGAACTGGTATGTGATTTGTCAATAACTGAGAAGCTGTGTGTGTGTGTTTCGTTTGTTTTGTGAGTTGTCGTGTGTGTGTTTCGTTTGTTTTGTGAGTTGTCGTGTGTGTGTTTCGTTTGTTTTGTGAGTTGTCGTGTGTGTGTTTGTTTTTTTTGTTTGTTTTTTTTTTTTGAGCTGTGATGAAATATATAATGCCCAGAAATACACCATGGTGGTTTCTACACTTGATCTGAGCTCAGGACATTTGCTTAAATCCCATTTTATTTTAATGCCAGGAAAATGGCTGAATCTGTTTTTGTCTGTGCAGGTGAATGCAATGCATGGGCAGACCCCAGATGGCACCAGTGACTATTTGTCTACAACCACCATATCAACTGGCAGTTTCCTGACCAGTGAGAAGTCTGATTGCAGTCCGGCAAACTCTGGTTTGTATTGTATGGAATGAAAAAAAAAAAAGACCTCAAATGTTGCAAAAAATAAGTTCTGTCAAACATTTTTCTGCTACTGTGGTTTCCATAAAACATCCTAGTCTTTACACCTAATGCATTTCCAGCAGCAAGACCTTCCCATCAGCAGAGCTTGATCTGTGGCTTGTACCCTTTGCATAGCACCTATCTCCATTCTTCTTATTTTATGATACTACAGGGTCAGGCTGAACATCCATCCCTTGGACTGCCTGAGCACTGACACCAGATACTCATAAAAATGTCAAATTACAGATGTGCTTGCAGGATTACTTTAAAGGAAATAAAAGCTGAATTCATAGTTTAGGCTCTACCTGCAGCCCAAATAGAGAGCTGGGTATATGTTCTATATGAGCTCAGGTAGGACACAACTCAATAATTGGACATACAGCTTCTAGGTAAGACTGCATTATTGTAACAGTAGAGGTTTAGATTTTTTTTCATATACCCTCCTGTCTGGTTTTTTTTAAGACCGAAATCCTCACCTCCATCACAAATGCTGTTTCTTAAACATAAATCCAGCATCAATATTACCATTTTTTTTTAATACAGCAGTTCAAGCTTATTAGCAATTTTCTGTATAGCCAAAGATTTTTTTATAGAGTGGGGAGCAATGAATGAGTAAAGTTTAGTTTATTGAAAGGTGGGCTGAAAATCCAAAATACTGAAATTCACTGCATCACCACCTTAAGAGAATATACAGTGGCTATAAAAGTCTACACCCCCCTGTTAAAATGTCAGGTTTCTGTGATGTAAAAAAAAGAGACAAAGATAAATCATTTCAGAACTTTTTCCACCTGTAATGTGACATATAAATTGTACAACTCAATTGACAGACAAACTGAAATCTTTTAGGGAAGGGGGGAGTAAGCTTAAAAAAAATAAAATGTGATTGCATAAGTGTGCACACCCTTTTATAACTGGGGATGTAGCTGTGTTCAGAATGAAGCAATCACATTCAAAATCATGTTAAATAGGAGTCAGTACACCCCTGCCATCATTTAAAGTGCCTCTGATTACTCCCAAATTTCAGCTGTTCTAGTAGATCTTTCCTGACATTTTCTTAGTCACATCCTACAGCAAAAGCCATGGTCCGCAGAGAGTTCCAAAGCATCAGAGGGATCTCATTGTTAAAAGGTATTAAGGTATCAGGAGAAGGGTACAAAAGAGTTTCCAAGGCATTAGATATGCCATGGAACACAGTCAAGACAGTCATCAAGTGGAGAAAATATGGCGCAACAGTGAAATTACCAGGAACTGGACGTCCCTCCAAAATTGTTGAAAAGAAGAGAAGAAAACTGGTCTGGGAGGCTGCCTAGATGCCTACAGCAACATTTAAGGAGCTGCAGGAATATCTGGCAAGTACTAGCTGTGTGGTACATCAATCTCCCGTATTCTTCTTATGTCTGGACTATGGGGTAGAATCTCAAGGTGGAAGCCTTTTCTTATGAAGAAGAATATCCAAGCCCAGCTAAATTTTGCAAAAACACATCTGAAGTCTCCCAAAAGCATGTGGGAAAATATGGCCAAAAAGGTTCAACCTTGGTTTCATCAGACCATAACATAATTCCAAAAGATGTTTGGCGCAAAAACAACACTGCACTTCACCAAAAGAACACCATACCCACAGTGAAGCATAGTGGTGGCAGAATCATGCTTTGGGGCTGTTTTCTTCAGCTGGAACTGGGGCCTTAGTCAAGGTAGAGACAATTATGAACAGTTCCAAATACCTGTCAATATTGGCACAAAACCTTCAGGCTTCTGCTAGAAAGCTGAACATGAAGAGGAACTTCATCTTTCAGCATCACAACGACCCAAAGCATACAGTGCTGGAATCAAATCAAAAGGTGCTTCAACAAAGTATTAGTTTAGGGTGTGCACACTTATGCAACCATATTTTAGTTTTTATTTTTACTACCACCTAAAAGATTTCAGTTTGTTCAACTGAGTTTGTACAGTTTGTACAGTTTATAGGTTACATTAAAGGTGGAAACCGTTCTCAAATGATTCATCTTTGTCATTTTTTTTACATCACAAAAATCTGACATTTTAACAGGGTGTGTAGACTTTTTATATCCACTGTAGTTCCATCACTGACAATAAAAATTAAGACTGAACAAAGTTCAGTTCACATTTGATAGTGGACAGAACCATCAATATCCTAAAAATGTCATATGGGTCATTTCTGAAAAGGCATGCAGGCTGAAGTGTTGATATTAACACTACATTTTTGTACTATACAGTTAGTATAATTTTTCAATCATTTTGTGCTTTTACTGTAACATTTATAATACCCTATTTGCGCTGTTTCCTTCATTCTCTGAGTACAGGATATAGTACTCTACTGTGGCCTCTGTGGCTCTTTTCTATGGCGTATCAGCATCTCGGTTATCACACACATACTTTTTGCAGCTAAATTTATTTTCTTCCACCAGTCTTAGCTTTTTTTTAATAATTTTCTATTCTCATTCTGTAAGGGAAACTGCAAAATTTTCTTACATAAACTTTTTCATTTTCTCCGTTCATTTTATGGGTGTATTTTTTGTTTTTCTTTTTTTTTTTTTTTTAGATGTCCTTTCAGAATTGCAGAGATGTGACTATTCTATAATTGGGGAAGCCAGGGATGGTAGTTCCAGTCCTTCAGCAGCCACTGCGGTGGTTCAATCTGATATGAGATGGCGAGATTTCCTGACCCCAGTGGAGAACAGCAGGCACATCCAGCAGATCATTGCGAAATACACTAAAGACCTCCATGTGTCACTTGAGAGGAACTTGAGCTTTCATTGTAAGTAGGCATTAATAGCAAAGTTTGTGCCATGAAAGTGTATCTAAAGTAGTATGGTTTTGCATGGAGTAGGGAAAGGATAAACACCCCTGTTACTACTTTTTCCTAATCTGGGGAGGTTCCTATTCACTGCTTGTTCTGGAAACATAACAAAGTTAGACACATTCTCTTCAAATAGAAATCCCCATTTATTTATTTAACCTCCCTGGCGGTATTCCCGAGTGTAGCTCCGGGTAAAGTTTCAGTACCACAAGCGGTAACCCTGAGCTACACTCGGGCTTACCATGCGGCGCTGCTCCGGGATCTGTTCTCTTACCTTGTCCTGCGCTCCCGCGATGTCCCTCCTGTAGTGTCCCCTGTAATGTTCTCTGGCGGATGCCGGCATCTGTCTTCTGGGTTCTGTCCCCTGTGCCGTCGCGACGTACGGGGGGACGGAACTGGCGGGAAATTTGAAAATGACAAAAAGTAACATTCACTAAATTCACTAAAATCACATAGTAAAACATTACTGTATCAAACCATTTCACATACATTTTGTCCCGAGTGCTTTGTCCTGTGCCCTGCCTGCATTTTTACTGTTCTTTCTGCCTGGAAACTGAGAAACGTCCATGGCGTCCAAAAAGTGTCCCTTTAGGTCAAAATCTTTTTTAGACCAGCTAGAGAACAGCGATAGTAAATTAGAACTACTTGCAGAATTGAGTGATAATGATTCGTGGGGAAATTCGTCATCAGACACTGAAAACGATTTTGCGACTTTGCTCAGTGATGTGCGAACTTGGCGCTTTATTTAAAATTTCTGTGTTTTTGGTTTGCTTATATTATTGAATTAAATCTATTTTTTATGATTATTTATTAAATTATAATTTGATTTCGTGTTTCAAATTTTGACATACCCAGGTTGTTTACTAGACTCTTGTTCGGACAGATTTCAGTGAGTTATTCCTAAAAATTACAGGCCTACAATAAAAAACTACATATTTCCATGCAAAAACATGTACCACTTTGAGCACAGAAATATGGACATATGGAGGTTAAGGTACTTGTATAGCGCCGTCAATTTATGCAGCGCTTTACATATATATTGTACATTCACATCAGTCCCTAACCCTCAAGGGGCGTACAATCTAAGGTCCCTAACTTACATTCATATACAAGGGCCAATTTATACAGGATCCAATTACCCTTAAGAAAGATATCCCCATCAAAATATATCCTCTGTACTGTTCTGGTTAAAATTGTACAATTTTAGATTTCCGCTTACTTTCTGTTCTAGTGACAGTGGACACAGGACAAATAGGGCAAATCCCCCCAGGAGGAACACAGGCTGCACTAAAAACTCTATAACCCCTAACCACTTTATCCAAAACTAAAAAAGAGCAGTGCACAGTTGTTTCCTATTAAACAAGTCATCTGCCTTTTTGTTGAGGTGTTATTCCACCTTTTCCACATTTTTGACATGTTTAAAAATGTTAAGGATTATCAGTAAGATTATAACGGTTTTGATTTTTATATATTAATCATCTTCCTTTATACCAGTACAGGTTTTTGAAATCTTTCATGTATAGTGAAATATTTTAACAATACCTCTGTTGTCTATTCATATTTCCCTACAGCTGATGATAAAATGTTATGGGCATTTGATTGCTTTTGTATAATTTGTTGCAGCTCCTGAGACTGCCGTTGACACGTCAACTTTCTACCCCTTGGATCCGAAACCAGATTTTGATGTGTCCACTCCTTCATATGCTCACTCAAACCCCACCAGCAGCTCTGTCTGCCTCAGGGAACTCAACCAGGTAGGACTTCCCAAATTGCTGTGAATATACACAGCCAACTAATAACTTCATAAGTAGAATAAATTGAATGGAATGTTGTTCCTAGGGCTCTCTTGATGCCAGCAGCCAAGAACACATGTTACAGAGGAATCTTCTGTCCTCTCTACACAACAGTGCTGATTTGAGGTCCTCTGAGAACATGGGTTTGTCCAGAAGTTCACCTAGGTGTTTGGCTGAAGCGGCAGGTGAGTCATTCAAGTGGACCCTCCCTCCTTCCTCCTCCTTATAGGAAAATGGCACAATTATTAATGTAGTAACTTTAACCAATAGAATAAATCTGTTTAATTCTTGCCTCATTGGTTTCTGAGTTCCGATTTAGCTTTTTCTCCTCTTCTCATCTTTGTATAACCCTGTTCCACCATAGTAGATGTCATTTTCATCTGGCTGCTTTTGCGTTTTCTTTGAACTTGCTGGAAAATGTCTGACTCTCCAGGAGCGTCTGTTTCCTAGCACAGCCACCTTTTCCTTGTGCATCATGGCCCACTACTCTTCTGAAAGTATAGTCATTACCCACATATGTCATTTTTATTTTCCCCATAAATAGCTTTCTTTTGGTGGTAATTGAAAACCTCTGTTTTTTTGTGCTGTAAATAAAAAAAGACCATGAATTTTGAAGAAAAATTTCTTTACTTTCTGCTATAAAACATATCCAATAAAAAAAAAAATCAAATTGCTTTGTAATTTCAGGCCAGTTTGTATTCTGCTAAATATTTTTGGTAAAAAAATAAAAATCCCAATAACTGTATATTGATTGGTTTGTGCAAAAGTTATAGCATCTATAGCATAGTATATGATAGATATGTAGGTGTGTGTGTGTGTACAGTGGAGTTTTTTTATTATACTAATAATGGCGGCGATCAGCGTCTTATAGCGAGACCGCGGTATTGTGGTGGCCAATCAGACACTGACACTTTGTGGGAACCAGTGACACTAATACAGTGATCAGTGCTAAAAATATGCACTGACACTGTACTAATGACAAGGGAAGTGGTTAAACATCTAGGGCGATCAAGAGGTTAACTGTGTGCCTAACTATGTGTAATGTTTACTGTGTGTGCTGTTTTCACTAGGTAATGAGCTGCGTTCTATTCCCTGCTTGCACAAAAAATAATCCAGCACATTGGCGCTGTCAGGACACAGCTTTGCATAGGCACAGCTGTGTTCTGTCAATCTTCTAGATGATCAGCGGGTGCCGGCGGTAATCCATTGGTCGGCACCCGCTGATCGTCTCTTGCTGTGACCAATCACAGCAAAAGCGGCGAACCGGTGATGTGCACGTGCACCCGCGACTAGGAAGTGAAGAATCTCATTCATATACATGATTCTACACAGCGCGGCTGCGCTATAGCATTGTATCTGCTATGGGGCAGTCAGCAAATGTTTAATATCTGTGCTATCCCAGCTCTTCTGCTCCTCCCCTCATTTTGCATAACCTTTCATGTAGCTTCATGAGGAGGAGCAAAGGAGAAATCTATAGTGTGCAACTTCAGTGATCTCTCCAAGTCTGCTTGGGCTACTGGCGTTACATCTAAGATGGCAGTGCTCAGCAGCGGTCTCAGGACTTTTAGATGTTAACACAAGGGTAAAGATTTTATATATTTAATAAAAAAAAAATCGAAAACCTCTGTTTAAAATTTTTTTAAATTAAACGGATCAAAACCAATTACAGTTTTTTGTTTCATTGTCACCATTTGTCATTTGGTTTGGTGTTAATATATATTGTATTTTTGAGCTCTACAAACTGCATACCTGAATTACTGGAAATGTGTAATATAGTACTTTATTGCATCACAAAACGTGAGTTAAAAGTGTTTCTAAACACAAAAGGTTTTTACCTTAATGCATTCTCTGCACTAAGATAAAAATCTTCCAACCTCTGTCCTCCCACTGTTCTAAACACTTTCCAGAGTCCTCTTGATCTAGCGCTGTGCCTGGCTGCAGCCCTGTTATTTCTCCTCCTCTTCTTGCAGGAGATTCTGAGAGCAGCGAGAGCCTTTGGCTTTTGCAGCCGTCAGTCAAATATTGGGTAGAGTGAGTGGGAGGTGTGGCTGGGCTACGTTGTGTGTCTATGGAAGCACACAGCCCAGCTTGGGAGCATGTCTGCATATATGCCCCATCAGCACACTGCTTACAGATGGGGCCCTTGGAAAAGAGGAGGTGTGGACAGCACCGGCTGGGTACCAAAAGAGGAGGTAAGCCACCGCACAGAGCAGGTAAGTATAGCATCTTTTTTTATTGTAATAAAAAAAAATTAACTTTATTAGCACTTTAAATAATGAATATCATACCTAATTCTTATGTTTGATCGTATAACTGATGGATGGGGTGGTGTGTCTGTGGCTGCACTCTTCTAGCTCATATGTGCAGTGGTCACAGATATTTTCAAATTTTTAATGGACTTTGGAATTTACAGGTTGTACATATTTTACCAACATGTTTGGTCTTTAAAATACATATAAAACATTGCTAGTCTGCATATTGATTAGCTTGAGTTTTTTTTTTTTTTTACTACACAATCTACTTCTCTTGTTTACCTTTTACAGTTTTATATTAGCATTTACTGTATAAATTATTTCATTACATTTTATAGATTCTTCTGGGTCTTTTCTGCCACTGCATCCTGAAAATACGCTTAACGAGGTAAATGTGAGCAACCAGAATAAGACACCCTATAGAACTTTGGCTCAGGCCCCGGACAGTGTAAATACAGATGGGCCAGAAGGCTCCTTGTTTTCCCACATGCATTCTTATGAGCAGAGCTCCATTCCTATCCATGCTGGCCTACATTACACATCTGCAGCCCTGACCGGTCAAAGTGTAACAGAGGATCCTGGGTCTTTTCATGAGCTGATGGCGACCAAGACCACTATAAATGATTCCGAATGTTCTGAGCATCCAATCTCTTATATTCTGGATAAAAATAATTCTTATTCAGTCCGTTTTGGAGAATTGCCCCTTGTACATAAAGAGCTTCAGTGTGAAAAAGATTATGGAACTGCTGGGCATTTTTCACCTGACTTTGCAAAGCAAGAAAATATTATTTCCATGCGAGAGACCGCTTCCAGTGGAGATACAGCACTGGACTCCTCTGACCAGACCCAAGGATCTGAGAGCCTTTCCATGGGATCTCACTATGGATCCTCAATCAACTACCTCCCAAGTACAATAGGCTCTTCTGCCAGCTCTTTACCAAGCTTTGGTTATACATGGGTGAGTAAAGAATTGATACATTTCTTGTTCATCATATTGGCAAACTAAAACTTCAGAACTGTAGAGTAATTAGTCTGCCAGTCCCCATCCTGTCCCCCAACCCAAAATTCTCGTAAATTGCATAACAAGCTCATAAGAATCTGTTCTAGGATCCCACAGGTGTCAGCCATGTGACCACATGCAAAGAAAGTAGATGTGCAAAGACTTATTATGGCCCTCCAAATCAATACCCTCAAAATATCTACGTGAACAAATACTATATTATGGCACCAATCACATTGATATATGGTGACTAATGAATATCATAAACCCTTAAATTTGTGAATTTATAGGTTTATAAAGGAGAGGGGTCATTGGTATAGTAACATCAAACACTTCAAACATATAAACCTGGTTCAGGCCCCATGGTTCCTTAATAATTTCTATATATAATTAACATGTGACTATTATACAAAACTTACCCAAACTAACATCTCACTGAGCTGTTGTAAAAGCTTCATCTTTTTATTGTTGCAAAAGGTAAAAACTGTACTCAAAGAAAACACACAGACACAAATTTAAATCAATCTTGAATGCCCCCTTTTCTCTCTCACTGTGATCATTCTAAAGCTATATGTTTATATTCCCATATACAGTATTGTATATTTATTGTCCTTCATCCAGACTTTCAAACTGCAATTCTGAGCCATACAATGGGTAATTAGGCTTTTGGCATGTGTCCACTGAGTGCTAGATTCTGGAAAATAAATGGTGTCTCTTTCAATATTTATGAGCTGCACCCTATGATCATCAATACAATACTGTATATGGGGAATACACTATATTGCCAAACATATTGGGACACCCCTCCAAATCATTGGATTCAGGTGTTCCAATCACCTCCATGGCCACAGGTATGTAAAATCAAGCACCTAGGCATGCAGACTGCTTCTACTAACATTTGTGAAGGAATGGGTTGCTCTCAGGAGCTCAGTGAATTCAAGCGTAATACCGTGATAGGTTGCCACCTGTGTAGTAAGTAAATCCTTGAAATTTCTTTTCTACTAAATCTTCCACGGTCAATTGTTAGTGGTGTTATAACAAAGTGGAAGCAACTGGGAACAACAGCAACTCAGCCACGAAGTGGTAGGCCACGTAAAATGACAGCGGGGTCAGTGCACGTTGAAGCACACAGTATGCAGAAATTGCCGTCTGTCTGAAGAGTCAATAGTTGAAAACCTCCAAACTGCGTGCAGCCTTCGGATTAGCACAACAGTGCGTAGAGACCTTCATGGAATGGGTTTCCATGGCCGAGCAGCTGCATCCAAGCCTTACATCAATCAAGTGCAATGCAAAGCGTTGGATACAGTGGTGTAAAGCAGGCTGCAACTGGATTCTAGAGCAGTGGAGTTGTGTTCTCTGCAGTGACAAATCACGCTTCTCTGTCTGGCAATCCAATGGATGTGTCTGGGTTTGGCGGTTGCCAGGAGAACGGTTCTTGCCTGACTTCATTGTGCCAAGTGTAAAGTTTGGTGGAGGGGGGATTATGGTGTGGGGTTCTTTTTCAGGGGTTGGGCTTGGCCCCCTAGTTCCAGTGAAGGGAACTCTTAAGGCATCAGCTTACCAAGACATTTTGGACAATTTCATGCTCCCAACTTTGTGGGAACAGTTTGGGGGTGGCTTCTTCCTGTTCCAACATGACTGCGCTCCAGTGCACAAAGCAACATCCATAAAGACATGGATGACTTTGGGGTTGGAGGAACTTGACTGGCCTGCACAGAGTCCTGACCTCAACCCGATAAAACACCTTTGGGATGAATTAGAGTGAAGACTGCGAGCCAGGCCTTCTTGTCTGACATCAGTGCCTGACCTCACAAATGCGCTTCTGGAAGAATGGTCAAACATTCCCATAGACACCCTCCTAAACCTTGTGGACAGCCTTCCCAGAAGAGTTGAAGATGTTATATCTGCAAAGGGTGGGCCAACTCAATATTGAACCCTACGGACTAAGACTGGGATGCCATTAAAGTTCATGTGCATGTAAGGGCAGGCCGACCAATACTTTTTGGCAATATAGGTGTACGTTTATTAAGCAGAGATCATTTATCTCATTTCAGTTCTCTGCAGTTCTCAGGGAAAAAATCTTCTCCTCCGTTCCCCGGTTTATGAAGCGGAGAACATGTGTTCTCAAAAAGAGAAGTGAGAAGTTTTTCCTCTGAGAACAGCTGCGATCTATGTAGAAGGTGGAGGGCTGCATGTGATCTTGTGAAATGATTGTGTGATTACAGATCACCTGAGTTTAAACAGTGAAACCAAAGTTAAAAAGACCATTACATGAAAATAATAAGCACTAACCACTGGTATTTTTTAATGTACGTTTTGGCACATTCTTTAAATGTGTATTTTGGCTCCTTTTTTATTGTGCATATTAGCATTATTTTAAGTTCATTTTGCATGCTGTATTTACCACGCATTTTGATGTGGGTTTTTTTATGTGCATTTTGGCGCTTTTCTAAATACACATATTTACAATAGGTTCACATCTAAGCATTTTCTGCAGTGTTTTGCAGAAATGCAGTACAGTCTATTTAAGATGATTTCCTATGGGACATGTTCACACCTGTGCGTTTTCACCTGGTGCTTTTTTATAGAGGATCAGGGACTTTTTTTTTTTACGCGAAAAGTTGCATTTTTGGTTCTGTGAACTTCAATGGAAACCTTGCAGAAAAGCACGTATTGCATTTTTGCTGCATTTTTGCTTTTTGCATTTAAATCTGTCTAGCTACAAGAACAATAAAAAAAAATTAAAAAAAAAACACTAAATGCATCAAAAACTCGTCAATAACTCAAGTGCAAAACACAATACAGAAACAGCTCAAACGCAACCTGCATTGGTGTGAACCTAGCCTTGGGCACTTTAACTCACGTTTTGGCACAAGTTATTTTAACATGCATTTTGATGTGGTTTGTAACACACATTTTGACACTTTTCTTAGATTGTATTTTGGCACTTTTTTAAGTGCATTTTGATTTGGTTTATATGCATATTTTGGCAAACTGCACATCCGTTAGCCACTTTTGGGTTCCATTAACAAATAATGGCACCACAAACATGGCATGCATTTTGCATGTGTTTCCAGAACACACACAAAAACTGGGGTAGGAAAGGAGCCAAAATATTAAAAAGGCCCAAAAAAGCCAAACTGAACCTTTTTTGGGAATGGAGTGTTTTTTCAATGCGTATTTTGGTGCATTGATAGCGTATTTGTCAAATGACAAAATGTGCGGCAAAATGCATGTCTGCTAACAGCATTTGGGGTGCCATTAACAATGAATGGCACCCAAAAGCACACTGCATATTTTAGCACAATTTAGAAGTGCGGCAAAATTTGTGCAATTCTGCCAACAATTCTGCAGTGCTCAGGTATGAATGCGTCCTAAATGGCAATACGTTATAACTATAGTGTGTGTGTATGTGTGTGTATATGTGTATATGTATATTTATATGTATATATATATATATATATATGTGTGTGTGTGTGTATGCATGTCTATGTGTATATGTGCGTGGATGTGTGTCTATATATGTATAGTATATATATGTGTGTGTCTATATATATATATATATATATATATATATATATATATATATATATATATATATATATATATATATATATATATATTAGTGTGTGTATGTACAGTGGGGCAAAAAAGTATTTAGTCAGCCACCAATTGTGCAAGTTCTCCCACTTAAAAAGATGAGAGAGGCCTGTAATTGGCATCATAGGTAGACCTCAACCATGAGAGACAAAATGAGAAAAAATATCTAGACAATCACATTGGCTGATTTGGAAAGAATTTATTTGCAAAATATGGTGGAAAATAAGTATTTGGTCAATATCAAAAGTTCATCTCAGTACTTTGTTATATATCCTTTGTTGGCAATGACAGAGGTCAAACGTTTCCTGTAAGTCTTCACAAGGTTGGCACACACTGTTGCTGGTATGTTGGTCCATTCCTCCATGCAGATCTCCTCTAGAGTAGTGATGTTTTGGGGCTGTCGCTGGGCAACACGGACTTTCAACTCCCTCCTAAGGTTTTCTATGGGGTTGAGATCTGGAGACTGGCTAGGCCACTCCATGACCTTGAAATCCTTCTTATGAAGCCACTCCTTCGTTGCCCGGGTGGTATGTTTGGGATCATTGTCATGTTGGAAGACCCAGCCACGTTTCATCTTCAATGCCCTTGCTGATGGAAGGAGGTTTGCACTCAAAATCTCACGATACATGGCCCCATTCATTCTGTCCTGTACATGGTCAGTCGTCCTGTTCCCTTTGCGGAGAAACAGCCCCAAAGCATGATGTTGCCACCCCCATGCTTCACAGTAGGTATGGTGTTCTTTGGATGCAACTCAGCATTCTCTCTCCTCCAAACACGATGAGTTGTGTTTCTACCAAACAGTTCTATTTTGGTTTCATCTGACCATATGACATTCTCCCAATCCTCTTCTGGATCATCCAAATGCTCTCTAGCAAACGTCAGACGGGCCCGGACATGTACTGGTTTAAGCAGGGGGACACGTCTGGCACTGCAGGATCTGAGTCCCTGGCGGCGTAGTGTGTTACTGATGGTAGCCTTTGTTACGTTGGTCCCAGCTCTCTGCAGGTCATTCACTAGGTCCCCCGTTCTTGTGATCATTTTGACCCCGCGGGGTGAGATCTTGCGTGGAGCCCCAGATCGAGGGAGATTATCAGTGGTCTTGTATGTCTTCCATTTTCTAATTATTGCTCCCACAGTTGATTTGTTCACACCAAGCTGCTTGCCTATTGCAGATTCAGTCTTCCCAGCCTGGTGCAGGTCTACAATTTTGTTTCTGGTGTCCTTCAACAGCTCTTTGGTCTTCACCATAGTGGAGTTTGGAGTGTGACTGTTTGAGGTTGTGGACAGGTGTCTTTTATACTGATAACAAGTTCAAACAGGTGCCATTGATACAGGTAATGAGTGCAGGACAGAGGAGCCTCTTAAAGAAGAAGGTACAGGTCTGTGAGAGCCAGAAATCTTGCTTGTTTGTAGGTGACCAAATACTTATTTTCCACCATAATTTGCAAATAAATTCTTTCCAAATCAGCCAATGTGATTGTCTGGATTTTTTTTTCTCATTTTGTCTCTCATAGTTGAGGTCTACCTATGATGCCAGTTACAGGCCTCTCTCATCTTTTTAAGTGGGAGAACTTGCACAATTGGTGGCTGACTAAATACTTTTTTGCCCCACTGTATATACATATACATACAGTCATGGCCGAAATTGTTGGCACCCTTGATATTTTTCCTGAAAATCAAGTATTTCACACAAAAAAGGTATTGCATTAACACATGTTTTGCTATACACATGTTTATTCCCTTTGTATGTATTGGAACAAATATAAAACAGAGGCAGAAAAGCAAATATGACATAATGTCACACAAAACCCCAAAAATGGGCTGGACAAAAGTATTGGCACCCTTAACTTAATATTTGGTTGCACACCCTTTGGAAAACATAACTGAAATCAGTCGCTTCCTATAACCATCAATAAGCTTCTGACACCTCTCACCCGGAATTTTGGACCACTCTTCCTTTGCAAACAGCTCCAGGTCTCTCTTATTGGAAGGACACCTTTTCCCAACAGCAATTTTAAGATCTCTCCACAGGTGTTCAATGGGATTTAGATCTGGGCTCATTGCTGGCCACTTCAGAACTCTCCAGCGCTTCTTTGCCATCCATTTCTGAGTGCTTTTTGACGTATGTTTGGGGTCATTGTCCTGCTGGAAGACCCAGGATCTTGGACGCAAACCCAGCTTTCTGACACTGGGCCCTACAGTGCGACCCAAAATCCTTTGGTAATCCTCAGATTTCATGATGCCTTGCACACAGTCAAGGCACCCAGTGCCAGAGGCAGCAAAACAACCCCAAAACATCATTGAACCTCCACCATATTTTACCGTAGGTACTGTGTTTTGTTCTTTGTAGGCCTCATTCCGTTTTCGGTAAACAGTAGAATGATGTGCTTTACCGAAAAGCTCTATCTTGGTCTCATCTGTCCACAAGACGTTTTCCCAGAAGGCTTTTGGCTTACTCAAGTACATTTTGGCAAACTGTAGTCTTGCTTTTTTATGTCTCTGTGTCAGCAGTGGGGTCCTCCTGGGTCTCCTGCCATAGCGTTTCATTTCATTTAAATGTCGACGGATAGTTCGCGCTGACACTGATGCTCCCTGAGCCTGCAGGACAGCTTGAATGTCTTTGGAACATGTTTGGGGCTGCTTATCCACCATCCGGACTATTCTGCGTTGCAATCTTTCATCAATTTTCCTCATCCGTCCACGACCAGGGAGATTAGCTACAGTGCCATGGGTTGCAAACTTCTTGATAATGTTGCGCACTGTGGACAAAGGCAAATCTAGTTCTCTGGAGATGGACTTGTAACCTTGAGATTGTTGATATTTTGCCACAATTTTGGTTCTCAGGTCCTCAGACAGTTCTCGTCTCCTCTTTCTGTTGTCCATGCTTAGTGTGGCACAGACAGACACACAATGCAAAGGTTAAGTGAACGTCTCTCCTTTTTATCTGCTTTCAGGTGTGATTTCTATATTGCCCACACCTGTTACTTGCCCCAGGTGAGTTTACAGGAGCATCACATGCTTGTAACATTCTTATTTATCCGCAGTTGTGAAAGGGTGCCAATACTTTTGTCCAGCCCATTTTTGGAGGTTTGTGTGACATTATGTCGAATTTGCTTTCTTTCCTCCCTTTTTTTGTTTTGTCCCAATACACACAAAGGGAATAAACATGTGTATAGCAAAACATGTGTTAATGCAATACGTTTCGTGAGAAATACATGATTTCCTGGAGAAATATCAAGGGTGCCAACAATTTCGGCCATGACTGTATACTTCTTGAAATTTTCCACATTTTGTCATGTTACAACCAAAAACATAAATGTTTTTTATGTGACAGACCAACACAAAGTGGCACATAATTGTGAAGTGGAGCGAAAATGATAAATGGTGTTTTCTACTTTCTGTAAAAATATCTGAAAAGTGTGGCGTGTATTTAGCCCCCAATGTAATATTTTGTAGAACCATGTTTCGCTGCAATTACAGCTGCAAGTCTTTTTGGGGATGTCTCTAACAGCACATCTAGAAAGAAATTTTTACCCATTCTGCTGTGCAAAATTGCTTAAGCTCTGACAGATTGGATGGAGAGCCTCTGTGATCAGCAATTTTCAAGTCTTGCCACAGATTCTCAATTGGATTTAGGTCTGCAATTTGACTGGGCCATTCTAACACATGAATATGCTTTGCTTTAAACCATTCCATTGTAGCTCTGGTTATATGTTTCGGGTCGTTGTCCTGCTGGAAGGTGAACCTCCGCCCCAGTCTCAAGGCCTTTGCAGACTCTAACAGGTTTTCTTCTAAGATTTCCCTGTATTTGGCTCCATCCATCTTCCCATCAACTCTGACCATCTTCCTTGTCCCTGCTGAAGAAAATGTGACTTCTGAAGGCAATTGGTTCCACCAGATTTTAGTTAGGGGTATCAGAGTAAAGGGGGCTGAATACAAATGCACCCACACTTTTCAGATATTTATTTGTAAAAAAAAAATTTTAAAACCATTTATCATTTTCCTTCCACTTCACCATTATGTGTGTGTGTGTATATATGTATGTATGGGTGTATGTGTGTATATTATGGGCAGCACAGTGGCTAAATGGTCAGCACTTCCACCTGGCAGTACTAGGGTCGTGGGTTCGGATCCCAACCACAGCACCACCTGCCTGGAGTTTGCATGTTCTCCCTGTGCCTGCGTGGGTTTCCTCCGGGTACTCCGGTTTCCTTCCACATTCCAAAGACATGCTGGTAGGTTCATTGTCTCCTGTCTAAATTGGCCCTAGTATGTGTATGTATGAATGTGAGTTAGGGACCTTAGACTGTACGCCCCTTGAGGGTTAGGGACTGATGTGACTGTACAATATATATGTAAAGGGCTACGTAAATTGATGGCGCTATATAAGTACCTGTAATAATAATAATATATTCAGAGGGGAGCTGGAGAATGCTGCCATCCTGATCCTTGATGTGCTTGGTGTATTACCTGGAGAGCTACTGACCAGTAACTGTGTGGCCAGTGAAGGGGCGATAAAGCCGAACGGGAAGGCGGTATGCTGCCGCTATATGGAACACTGAATGGAAATTAAAGCATGTTATGACCTACTGTGAGTGTGATTCATACAGGGTTTGGTGGTGCTTTGGCTATGGTGCTGCTTAGATGAATTTAGATTGGGTTAATTTTAATGTCTTTTTTTTTTTGCCAAATATATTGCTGAGACAAGCAGGGCACGTAGTTGTTGCTGCTGGATTTGATTTGTAAATACTTCTGTCCTTTTGTTTAGGATTCAGGTTCAGCTTGTGGGATTCTCGAAGAACCAGATCTAACTCTGCTGAGCCTGAATGACACCAGCACTGTGTGCTCGGAGCCCACCATCACCCGAAGCCCTGTCTCTGCTCCACAGCAAGATAAAAATGACTCCCAGGTACTGTTGTATGTTTCAGCTTCTAAACAGTGTGAGGAATACATTTTATAGTTGAATTGTATTTTAGTTTATTTTTTACATTAAACTCATTTCAAGAGGTTCACAGTTGTGAGCAGCAAATCTACCAATGGAAGCAATATTGTATAGCTCACATAAAAGTAATAATGATAAAAAAATACCTTTTTTGCTTCTATATAGTCTGGTCACATGGTGCAGTGTACTTGATCTGCACTGTGGGATGAGGTGGAGAAGCAAGCAGAAAGTTTGTTTTTGTTTTTTTTGTTTTGTTTTTTTTTGTAAGGTTACGTTTATTGAATTTGTATAAAAGCATCAACAACCAAGGTACATAAGAACAATCAAGCTCATGGCATACAGTAGATAAACAGTAAATACAGACTTCCAATGCTGAGATTCTTACAAAGTCAACCTTTTTATCCTGAGCAGAGTCAGCGAGCACATACATATTACAGTACATTCGGGAAAGGAGTTGAGAAGAGGATCTCATAACGTGAGCCAGTTCATAAAGAAAGGATTGAGAAGGGCAAGAGGGGGAGGGGGGAGGGGAGGGAAACGAAAAAGGGTAAAGAAGGTAGGTAACACAGCAGTAGCAAGTCAGACAAATAGTACAAATTGACACAACCTCAAAGTGAAAACACCAATGATTACACCGTAAGGCTCAGTGCCTCTACCCACCCAGTCCATATTCTATCAAATTTAGCTGGATAATTACGGCTCATAAACATAAGTTTATAAAATGGAAGCACACCGTTGATTGCCAATTTCCAACCCGAGACCATGGACGGGGTAGACAGCTTCCATCTCAGCAAAATTTCTCTTCTAGCATAATACAGGGAATAGAAGACAATTTGCCAAAAAAGCTAGAGAAGGTGGCTTGAGGCAGCAAGGATCGAAGGAAATTCACGGTAAATCGAGGCAGATCATCACCCTCTGCCCCTTCAGGAAGACCCACCACACAGAGGTTGTTACACCTACTGTGGTTTTCCGCATCCTCCGCTCTGGTCTCGAGGTATTTGACTTTGACCCGCTGTCACTCTGCCCCAGAATGTGTCAAGATGTCAGTCTGCAAATGTTCTGCTTTCGTAGTGAGCACCACTTGACAATTGGTAATTGCCGTCATGAGAGAATTAAAGTCCGCGGGTGCAGCAGGTGGGTCGGTTTCCTGTGAGGGAGGTGACCATAGTGGTGACTTTAGCCCCCATGGGCCAATTGGTTTTAGCACTTTGTGTAGTTTCGAATCTTCTGCCAGCGGGCGAAGGCTTGCCTCTAGTCATCCCCAATCCTCATTCGCACCGGCAGAAAAATATTGTTACTATTATAACTGGCTCGGAATATGGTTATTTGGCCCTCACAGGTGACTGAATAAGTATAAATGAAGCTGTACAAATATAGAAGACAAGCAGTTCCTCCTGTGATAATTCCAGGACACTATCACTCTGAGGTGTGTGTGGGGGGCGAGAGATATAGGCCATAGGTAGGGTCGAAGCCCCTCACGTAGGCCGGAGGCTCAGTCCACACAGGTGCATGCCCCCACAGGATGCCAAGCCCGATACAGGAGCCAGACAGGGCACTAGGTCGATTGCACCTGGGGCACTACAGAGCGCTGAGTGTCAGATCTTCAGGGGGGTGTATGTAGACAGCTTAGATGTGTCCCCCCCAGGTGGCAGCTATCCTCTGACAAACCCCTGGACGTGGCAGGTGCCGCGCCACCCCAGGAAAGGTTGCACAGGCACCTCAAGGTGTAGGCCTCGGCAGGCCGCAAGTCCCCAGGCTAAATTTAGGGGCAGGGGCCTGGCAATAGTCTCCCCCAGGCAGCTTACCACACCGAGCTCCAGGCAGCTCACCACACCGAGCTCCAGGCAGCAGGGCAGCGGTAACCAAATGTGCCACAGGTCAGATTGGGTCTGGTCCGCGTGGAGGCCGCGGACATTCGTCACCCCAAAGGGGGGGGGATCAGACCGTCCTGATTCCCCTCTCCAGGCATCAGGCCAAGTTAGCGGGGGCCTCCGGTGCAGACAGGAGCTCGCTACCCCCAGGATGGCAGAAGATGGGATGTCTGAGGCGGCAGAGTTCACGTTTATGCGACCGCTCCGGTTGCCATCTTGGACACGCCCCCCAAGCAGAAAGTTTAGTTGTAAAACATATGTAAGTTTAAAGTAAGAAAAAGCCTTTAAGAAGGGAAAGCTGGTGAAAGAAAACAGAAACCATTGTAAGGAGACTGACAAAGGTTCTTTAGCTGACAGGAGAGGAGGGGCAGTTCTGACAGATCCAGGATTGTTGTCTGGGATCTACCACACAGGGAAATGAAGGGAGAGCAGTCTGCTGGAAGAAAGACTTGGATGTTAGGAGCTGGCTGCAGTAAGGGTTAAATTGCCTGAAGGGAGTACCCTGAGGAGGTGCAGAGGGGACAGGAGCAAGCACCTGTGATTCAACCTGTGGATCCACCCCTTAAGCCAGGAGAAAGAATAACGTGGGGTGGCATCCAGAGGAGAAGACATGAATAGCCTTTACAGGGACGCTAGCTGGGCATGTGCAGTGAGTGTGGCAACATAGCAGCCAGAGGACTGGCTTGCTATATCCTTGTCACTTAGTTAGGGAGCCCATGGAATTGATAGGATTAACTACGTATTTACTAAAAAAGAAAACATATTATTGTACGCTTCTGCACACTGGTTTAAAACTCGTTTATATTGACTTAGAGACACATTATTATATTATTATACAGTATTTAGCACTAAAAGGTTTGCTCAGCGCTGTACATTATAGTGAGGGACAGAGCATGAGATAATACAGTAACAAAACAAAACACGAGGGGTTCAAGGGCCCTGCTCTTTCGCACATACAGGTTTGGGGTTTAATGACACTTTGATACCGTGATTTTTTCTTGTCAATTCATGGACGTATGAAGTCTTATGCAGCCGTGAATAGCTCTGTCTGTCAGCGACCTGCCATTATAATGAATGTGGCCGATTGCTGCACCTAGCCGTTTTCATCTGCACCTGTAAACAAAAGATTTCTGCCGCTACGGATAGCACTGGCCTTAATTGCTGGAGTGAATGTAGCCAGCCATAGACGGGTCGAATCTCGACGGGTTCAGCAGGAATTGTGCATGGGCAGGCTAAATGTACTAAGTTAATCGATCAATCAACTTGGGTACAACCAGCCTGCCAGATTTACTTCTACAATCACTGTCTTCTCCCACAAACAGTGCTGACTGGAATCCCTCCTGCCAAGCTATTGTTTTTTTCTGGGTGGGGACAGCTGTAGCCACCCTACTTCCCACTGGGAGAAGACAATAGCTTGGCAGGAGGGATTCCTCTGTCAGCAGGATCTGTGTTGATGAGGGAATTGTTCGAATTTCTTTCCTGCAGCCCATAGTTGCAGAAAATAAATTTGCACTGTCTATGGCCTGCCTTGAACCTTCAGGTTTTTTCTACTGCTTACATGGAAATTTGAAACTGGCAAACCAAAACTGTAGGCCAGCCCAGGGTATAATTTCTCCTCCTAGCATCATTCCTCCATGTTTTGGTAGTGTATAAGAATATCCTGTGCATCTTTTCTTCAGCTCTGCTTTTTTTTTTTTTTCCTTTTTCTTTTTTTTTTGTAAAGACTAACCTTTTTATTTATTTATTTATTTTTTTTTATTTTTTTTAGCAGTACCCTTTTTCTTCACTTATGACTCTTCTTTCCACTGCTTTTGAAGATTTTCTGCCTGGCACAGCTGGCTTTGGACTGTACTGCACCTGGACCTCACTTTACAGGATGTTGCAGAGCTAGCTTAAAAATAACACTAAGCTGCTGTCAATCGCTGCTGCAGAGGAGAGGCATGTCCCTCTCATTCTGTGTTTGTGGTGCTCAGATTGTAGAGTGCTTAGATAACTACAAATTATAAAAGTAATAATGGTATACTGATGAGGTACTGAAAAAAGTATCCGCTCTTTTAACAAGTCTTGAACACCATTCTTTTAACCTGGACATAGACCTCACAGTCCTCAACTCTTTTGCTAGATACCTATGTTGGTGAATGAAAATTGGATCTCTTTCCTAGAGAACCAACATTTTGAACATGAGCAGTAGATTTTTTTTTTTTTCTTTTGTATGGTGAAGGGGACCAAATCTGTACTCAATCAAAGATTTTAGAGTTTATGCAGTCATCCCACTAGATTGTATGGCATCCATAGGTTTTTTTTTTTTCTTCTTATCCCCTGTACTATCTAAATTCCTTCAGAGAGGATCAGGCCTCTCTAGCAAAATTTAGGAGGTGTGTTTGCAGGTGAAGTGTACATTGAACTCTGCTTCAAATGAAGCGATTAATACCCGTATTATACTGGTCATATCTGCAGGACAGGTTCTCATTAATACTATGTTACTTTTATTACAGCATAGCTTTAAGCTGCTGCCAGCCGAGATGGATGCTTCAGGTGTTACATTACCTGACCAGTCTTCACTGGGAGGATCTCTCTCACAGCACTTTGCAGGTAACTAGCTTACAATGTATTTGTACATCAATGGGAATGTAAAAGTGCAACTCCAGTTTCGTAAAGAAAAAAAAAAGCAAATAAATTTAGAGTATACAATTGCTGCACAAGTTATATTGTATTTGAATGTTATTAACAGTTACCTTTTCAATCTGCAGTGTTGTCATTTTCTGTAAAATCCAAAGCAATATGGCAGCCTGCAGGTATTCTGTACACAGATGGTGTACAGAATGCCCCCCCAAGAAATGTAATTTCCTGCTTGTGTGATTGGCTTACAGATTTTACCAGAAGTCTGCACTAAGATAAGTCAGATTCTGAATATCCTGCACCAAAAATGCCATTTTTGGTGAGATACTCCCAAAGGGAAGTCGTGTCTAAAGGGATGCTGACCCTGCCACTCCCCTCATTAGAGCCCTGCAAGTGCAGCAGATGATTGATAATTATAAAATCCCTCCCATACAGATTCACTGTGCACATGGACACAGACAAACCGCTATTTCTTCAGAATAACAAAAGGTAGAAATTTGCAAAAAAGTTTGTCAAAATTTCTGCAATGTACATAGATCACCCAGAAGGGGACTAATGTCACTATCTTACCCTAGGTTCACACCTAAGCGGTTTCTGCAGCAACGTAGTACAGTCCATTTTCCTATGGGACACGTTCACATCTGAGAGTTTTCTGCAGCAACGTAGTACAGTCCATTTTCCTATGGGACACGTTCACATCTGAGCGTTTTCACCCGGTGCATTTTTTGGAAAGGGTCAGGGACTTTTTTTTTTTTTTTTTTAGCTATTATCTTTTCCAGAAAAGAGGTGTTTATTGAAAACCAAACACACAAATTGATACAAGACAGAATAAAATTTCAAACGGGTTGAACATAGGGCATATGGCAAAACATATATCATACAGAAGAGCATGAAATCCAATGCAGAAATGAACAAATTGGATGAGTAAAACCACGACAAGGTTGTGCCTGCAATATTCCAGTATGCTTGTCACACGATTAGAGCAAGGAGGCACCAGGCGTTCTACATTAATGTCTCCAAGTATGGTGCTATGGAGGAAAGGAGGGTGCGTACAGTGTCTAAGCAGAAGTCCATACTACAGGTTTGAGATAGTGGAGGTGGCGGAGAGCGTATATGGGAGTAAATTGTCATGGAAATCGCTAATGGGAAAGGAGATAAGATGTTGACATCATGCCTAATGCTCTGCGGGATAATTATCTGGAGCTTGGACAAGCATAAGAGAGGAGGAAAAAAAAGAGGAAGGAGAGAAGCGCAAAGGAAAGAAAGAGAGAAAAAAAAAAAAAAAAGGGGGGGGGGGGGGGAGGGAAACACGTAGGTAGAAGGGAGTGAGGGAAGGGGTGACTGCAAAAAGTATTTGATCATCAATACGGGTCATATCAGGTGCGGTAGAAGTCTAAATTAACATTAGTGTCAAATAAATGTGGGATGTACACGGAGGAGGGGGAGCGTGTTGACCACCATCGGGTCAAATACAACTGAGTTACAACAGTAGGGAATCTAAGTCAATTCAAACAGGTTGGTCCATCAGAGATCGATATGCGGGGGTAGTCAGAAAATGAGTCCAACAGGCCCAAGTGTGGGAAAATTTTGTAGGGGTATCAAGTGCAGTCGCAATCAGCTCTTCCATAACTGCTGTTTTTCCCACTCGGGTGAGCCAATCGCGTATAGAAGGGGGGCGTGTGGAACCCCACAGGACAGGGATGCAGAGTCTGGCTGCATTAATCATGTGCATAGCTAAGGATTTGAAATACTGCCCCCCGGAAAGGGAAGAGTGATGGAGGAGGAATTGAGCCGGAGAGAAATCCACAGGCAAGGTAGTTACAGACACCACTAGCCTGTGCACTTCTTGCCAAAACGGTTGCAGAACAGAGCAAGACCACCAGATGTGAAGGAATGATCCATCTGAGGTCCCACATCTCCAACAACTGTCGGGGAAAGTGGGGGTTGAACCGATGAATTTTCCAAGGGGTTCGGTACCATCTCGAGGCTATTTTGTAGCCATTTTCCTGAGTCGAGACGTTGAGGGAGCATTTATGAGAATGCTTAAATACCCGGTCCCAGTCTAAGTCCAATAGGTTAGATTCAAGATCTCTATTCCACGCTCGACATGATGGGAGGGAGTCATAAGTCCGATTCTCCAGTAGGAGGGGATAGATCTCCGAGATCAGGTGCTTACGAGGTTCAGCTTTAGCGCAGATAGTTTCAAAAGGGGTAAGAGAACGGCCCCAGTCGAAAGGGGGTTTCAGTGAAAGCAGATAGTGTCTAATCTGAAAATATGCCCAAAAAGGGAAATTGCGGACACCTAGACTTTCATTCAGTTCTCTGAGTGTTTTCACCTTGCCTTTGTGGAGAAAATGTTTCACCAAGATCTGTTCATGCGGCCAAAATTTCAGTAAGAAGTCCTTGTGCATACCTGGAGGGAAATCAGGATTGAGACGAATAGAGGTTAACAGGTTGGGAGTTTCGGAGATGGATGCAAATTTAGAGGCCACGCGAAAAGTTTTTAAGGTAGGCCCCACCAGAGGGTGAGTGATAAGGGAATGAGGCGTGTGCTGCGGCAGAAGCCAAGGAATCGATGCCAGGGGTAAGGGTGAGCACGCATCTTCTATATATATCCAGTCCTTGGAGGCAGTGTGAACGTGCCAATCAACTACCCGTGACAGGGACTTTTTTTAATGCAAAACGTTGCGTTTTTGGTTCTATAGGCTTCAATGGGAACGCTGCGGAAAAGCATGTATTGCGTTTTTGCCGTGATTTTGATGCTGTTTGCGATTAAAATCTGCCCGAACAACAAGAAAAATTAAACAAAAAAGAAAAACCGCAAGTGCAAAAAGCACTGCAGAAGCGGATCAAACGCAACCTGCATAGGTGTGAACCTAGACTTAACCTCATCCAATCAGAGAACCCTTTGCATTCTTTCAGAAAATGCAAATTGTTCTCAGTATGGGTTTTGTGCCAAGTTTGCAACCCCCCATGTTTACTACGTAGCAGGGCAGCCGCTTGGCATGGGACTGGAAGGTTAGCAGCCATCACTGTAGTAGCCGTGCCTAGTACAATGATTTCCAAACTCCAAAGGGATTGACCAACTATGGCACATGCATACTTTGGACCAATGTAACTATGCGGGGGGGGGGGGGGGGGGGGGAGAGGCATGCCTTCAGCTTTAGGTATTGGCGCGCATTAAACTTCCTCAGTTTGTTTACAGAAACATTAAATGTTTGATGCACTTTATCTTTCAGAAATAGGTTTTGAATTTACATCTACTCCAGGAAGTCTACAGGAAGCTTTTTTGAAAAGAAAGAAGCATTTCATTGAAAAGTCATCAAAAAGAATTCAAGAAATAAAGACTAAAGATAGAGTACTGAATATATCGCAGCTAAAATCGCAATCAAAGGAAAATCCTGTTGGCCAACTAGAAGAACAGCCCAGTTTTGGTCAGTCATAATCTAAAATCTGTACAGTTTTTTGAAACATAAAATATATCTAAAACCATTTTTTGTAAGTTTTGGGGACAGTGGGGGAGGTGGTAGATCCTCTTTTTCTGTATGTGTTCTGCCTTTGAGACTTAACAGGAAGTGAGTGGAAATGCCCCCAAATTGAGGGCAAATCCCCTATAAAACCCGTGTCCCCGAAACAAGTAGTCATAATATAATGTTGTAACAGTTTGTTTAAATATTGTGTATATATAAATTGCAGACACATCACAGGGTGAAGG